>NC_083474.1:20378108-20405608 GCF_030014155.1 Tachysurus vachellii
CACTCAACGCTGAGGTACAAATGAAAACAGGAAGGACAGGAAGTGTAGATTTAACCAACAGCATGGTTCGTCTTTCGCTGTTATAAGTCCTATCAGTGTGTCCTCGGTTTTAATCTGGTTTTATCCGATTAGTCAATAAGGGCAATTTTGCAACATAGGAATATTTTAACCAGGAAAAAAGCAAAGGAAAAAAAATTGTCATACAAAACAAAAGTCAATAAGTTAAAGATAACTGTTCAACGTATCGTTATTAGAAATCCTGAAGATGCTTCAAGCCTACGAGTCTATCGGTGCATGCTAATGGGAATCCCACTGTCAGGATTTGGTCTGGAGCTCTGACACAACCAACAACTAGCGGACAATTCTGAGAGAAATTGAAGAGCTCTTTTCCAAAACGCGATAAACGCCAAAATAAAAAAAAAACGAGTTTGTCATGTCATTTTTGCTGTGTTGTGAACCTATATACTGCTCCATCAATGTTTCATGCCAAAACGCTATATTTCCTTGTTTAAAATGTACTGCAAGATGCAGTTCCTTTCCAAACCGCGATAAGCGCCAAACCTGTTTTTTGCCTAAACGCTATATGTCCTCTCGACCAATCAGAATTCGGTGTGCGTTCGACGCAATCCAACATGTCGGCGGTCTGAGGCGAGAGATGTTTGTTTGTGCGCAGTCTTCAAAATGAGTGTTTTTAACTGTAATAACAATTTTGATGGCCTGGATGAGCCAGTGAAACCTAATGATGGGGGTAGAAAACGCAGATTGGACAAAGAAAACCACAAAAAACAACTAAAAAAGAAGGTTCATCATTCAGGGGGCGCGTTAATACCAACAGTGGGATGTCAACACAAGGCTGCAACCGGTTTCTGTCAGGCTTTTAAAATAAATAAAAACTATTTATTTTATTTGGAAGTTATTTATTTCCCTGATGTCATATGTTGCATGTTCTCTTGTTGGTTTATGTCTCTTTTTATAAAAATAAAAAAAAATAAAAAAAAATGTAAATAAAGGATGGATTTATAGCGTTTTGGAAAAAAATAAAAAGAAACTTTGACTTTATATTCAACAAAATTGTTGTTTCATTTAACAATCACTGTTTAACATGTTCAGACTGAGCCAACAGACCATTTTAACAGGATAAATTGAATATAAACAAAATGTGTGGGTCTAGGTAAAAAAAAGTCATTTTCATAAAAACTATTAAAATGGATTTATAGCGTTTTGGAAAAGAGCTCCTCAATTATTCTAATAATCTAACCCTAACCCCTAACCCCACATGATCCCTAACCTTAGCCCTAACCCTTAAACCCATTCTAATCCTAACCTCTACAGGGCTGTCAAGTGTCCCGCACTGAGAGTGACAGTCATGCATTTGGGTCTTTTGTCACAATCTCCCACCACACATGGTATTTCTCACGCAGAAAAACTTTTTGACTATTATCATATATTCAGCGCCCAATATGTATCAGTCCGCACCGCTGTCTCTATGGAACCGGGCAGGAATCAAGCACGTCTCCCTTGGAGTTCTTAGTAAAGCCTGACACTTATCAGCCAATCAAAAAAGAGGCTACACAATAGCCAATCAGAAAATAGCACTATTGTATCTGGGTAAGATTTAACACAACAAGCAATAATAAAAAAAAAAACCATATTCATTAGAGAGGGTATTTTCAATGGTCGGTTTGAACAAAACCTCAACACAAAACAGTTTGTCTCTGGACGGGACATTGTCCTCAATCATGACCCTAAAAATGTCTGGGCTTGAGCCGAACTGTTTTAAATGGGAGCAGCATTACAAATGATAAAGGAGTCCAAAAAGGCAACAAACACTTGCAATAAACAACACCAGACATAATCTCTCTCTCTCTCTCTCTCTCACACACACACACACACACACACAAATTACTGCATTCAACAATTCAACACACACACATTCAACAGTTACTGAGGGGGTGGTGTTGGGGAATGTGGTAGCCTAGTGGTTAAGGTGTTTGACTACTGATTAGAAGGTCATGAGTTCAAATCCTGGTGCTGCCACAAGGCCCTTAACTGTCAATTTCTTAGTTGTATAAAATGTAAATGTAAACTTCTAACCCTTAACCCTAACCACTAACCCTTTATCAGCTGCTAATCTGTGAACACAAATTCTGTGATATTCAGAGGAGCTTAAAATTTAGTTCTTAAAAAGTAGTTTGGTTAAAGTAGTTAAAAAGTCTACAATTTTAAATTTATTAAAAAAAAAAATCAAGCATTTTAGATGGCAACAATCTCAGAAAACTCCATGAAATCCTGGCGAGATTGATTATACCAAAGTATACGTTGTTTATTTGTAAGGTTTAAAGAAGTCTAGAAGAAACAAAAATTTTTAAGGAAAATTAAGGCTTTTAAATTTGACCTGAAGTTGATTCTTTTCCCAAAGTGTTTGAACATCATCGTTAATAAACATCATCCTTTTTTTCGAGGAGATCGGGTGGAACCCCAATGTACACATGAAGTCCAAACACAGAAGCTTACACAGACAAGCTCATGGATGGAACCCAAGACCAAGTGCACTATTTACAGATCCATCAAACGTCCATCTCACATCCATTTACAGCAGCGATGTCACCGCCTTCTTTTCTTCTTCTCTTTTCTTAAAGAAAATACTGGAATGAGTGATTAACGGTAGCATGTAGAGTCGGCTATGGATGAAAATTTCTCTTCTGTGCCTGTATTTATCACTTCCGTCATGAGCCTTAATATTTGTAATTAGTCAGCTTTGGCTTTTCTGCTTCATTACAAACTGAATTATTCAACAGAGAGTGTATGTGTATACGCTTTGTGTAATATGTTAGACTAGACTAATGTGGAGTTATATCCTGTGCACTCACACAAGAAGTGTTCACACACACATTCATTCATTTAGTAACGGATGGTAGGCAGGTGAGAGCAATGTAAAAGTGGATGAGAGCGTGTGCGGATAGAGGGATTAAAAAATGCTGGTCAGTGATGTGCATTGACCTGGTGAGAGATAACAAAGTCAGCGAGGGCACCACGGCGCCCCGTGCCCTCATCTCCACCTCTTATCTCCACAGCCGTCTGGCACTCAGACCTTTATTGATTCACAGTGCAGGAATAAAAACATGATGAAGGACCTGTACACAGAGAGAGAGAGAGCGAGAGAAAAAGAGAGAGAGAGAGAGAGAGAGAGAGAGAGAGAGAGAGGGAGGACTAGGAGGAAGAGCCAAAACAAACCCTTTATTTAGGTCCTGGTTGTCATGTGAACAATACTTGATCATAAAATACATGCACTACATATTAAAAACAAAATTCGATGAGAAAAATAATAAATAAATAAATAAATGCAACAAATGAAGGACTAAATCCTTAAAAAATTACATGTGAAAAATAAATGATTTATGTGTTATATATATATATATATATACGTATATATATATATATACGTATATATATATATATATATATATATATATACGTATATATATATATACGTATATATATATATATATATATATATATATGAAAAAACAAATATTGCCAGAATTAAAATAGGAAGACAAATGAATAAAGTGTATAAAAGATGTAACCAAAATATTGTGTGAAAAATGATATGGATAAATGCAAAGAAAAAAATGCAGGAAAAAAAAAATTCAATTTCAGAAAAAAAAACAAACAAACATGCAATATGTAAAATATATAAATGGGGAAATTGTGAAATGAAAATCAATTAAAATGTAATGAACCATAAGGATAAATAAAAAATAAACAAATAAGAAACAATAAAACAAACAAATATATGAGTAAATAAATGTGGCAAAAAAAGAATGTGTAACCAAAATATACACAACATGTTTCAAATTTTGTGCAAACAAACGTTTGTAAATGTTGTAAATGTGATTGAATCTTAAAAAGGTGATTTCTGACAGAAAATTCTGACTTTTCTGTATTTCTGTTTTTAAAGCTCTTAGTTTTTGCCTCGTGGGGCACGGTGGCTTAGTGGTTAGCTCGTTCGCCTCACAACTCCAGGATTGGGGGTTCAATTGCCACCTCCTCCTTGTGTGTGTGGAGTTTGCATGTTCTCCCCGTGCCTCGGGGGTTTCCTCTGGGTACTCCAGTTTCCTCCCCCGGTCCAAAGACATGCATGGTAGGTTGATTGGCATCTCTGGAAAATTGTCCGTAATGTGTGATTGCGTGAGTGAATGAGAGTGTGTGTGTGTGCCCTGCGATGGGTTGGCACTCCGTCCAGGGTGTATCCTGCCTTGATGCCCGATGACGCCTGAGACGCCCCGTGAACCAAGGTAGTTCGGATAAGCGGTAGAAGATGAATGAATGAACTTGCCCGAGGTGCCTAAACTTTTGCATACGACTGTCAGCATTTATTATTCTGTCAAATAAAAAACAAATGTGTTTTATAAGTTCAAAATTTTACATATTTTTTTTTTTTTTTTTTTTTATCTTTTTCTGAATAATTCTAGGGTTGATGATTCAAGCTTGACTTCGGTCCATCTACTGCTCGTTGTCTGCAAACACTGAACAACTCCAGAGTTTCTCCGTCTGTGTAATTGTCTCCAAGATGTAGAAAATAATGAAACTACACCACACGAGTTCTCACAAGGGAATCTGAGTCGTCGTCTTTTGGCAAGAACTACACAGTGTGATAAACAGGACGATTATGTGCAGTCGCGCCACAAATTTCCCTGATGTCTCATTTACACTGGCGCTGAAATTAAGTACGAATTAGTGAATCGTTCACACATCACTGTGACTTGCTCTGAGTTTGGGGGAGAAGGAGGTGTGAAAATGTACAAGTTACATTTACAATATATACAAATAACAAAATAACCCAAGCATCGTAAGGTTACAGGAATATTTTAATGAATAATGTTAGTTGTATTCAGGGTGGATTTTTGCACCTCTAGATATTCTGCTCCATTAAGAATTACGTAAATAACCTGTGTGTAGTAAACACCACAAAGCATAGATTAAAATAAATGATCGAAATATACTACTCTTCCTGTCCACTTTATTAGGTACATTCATGCAGTTATCTCAGCCTTGTACAGCGTGTAAAATATGTATTGATCACGTCACCATTTTTCTCTGTGAATATATTTCTAAATATGCTGGTGACATGAAATTAACAACCCAAGTAACTCATACATACAAAGAAATCAAAAACAAATAAGTTCAGAACATAACTTTATGGAACCTTCAAGATTTCAAGGTTTGTGTGGAAGAAAGGGCATCTGAATTTACATCTGGGTTTAAGTGCATGGTGAGATTTTCATCACTGTTTGCCAGCGGTTTGTTTTCCAGCTTCAAGGTGGGGTCTCCGATTTTTGAAAGCCAATGTTGACATATAAAATCACCAAAACAAACACGCCCCTAACCCAAATGGGTCCCACCCCTGTATTGATAGCTCCGCCCACACATACATACGCAACCCAGGCAACGAATGGAAAGAAATGTGTCTTTATCATAGCTGAAGGGAAGAACAATACGATTGTAGATAAACAAACAAGTAAAAATGACACACAAGCATAATCATGTAAAGGACAAAGGCATATATTAGTTCTGTGTAACAAAGCAAAACCAACGTTACTCACCTATCGAGAAGGAAAAAAGTGACCTCGCCGTCTTAAGTAAAGTTGGCCTCATATTCACAGATTGGAGTTTCCCGAGTCAATAACTCCTGAGCTAAACACTGTTACTACACAAATAACACCTCTTTTCTATCGTAGTAAAGTAGAGACGCAGCTACAACACAATTTTCCTCAAAATCAGCTCAAAGTCGCTATGTGCGGACGACTGAGACAGATTCCAAGGGACCGTCTGCAAAGTGCAAAACCCGAAAAGTGAATACTACAAAAACAGTCAATAACTTCACTATAATACACTGTACTGTCACCAAACTCAGCTCACACATCACTGATGTCCTCATAGTTATACTACAACACTTACTTGGGGGAAATGTCTTTTTAATACATACGGCCAACTTTACTTAAGTTCCTCTGCGTCCCATCGCAGGCCTTCAGTTCTCTCCATCGCTGGAAAGCTGATCCTATATTAACACGTCCTACTTCTTACCTTATCGCAAGCCTTTCTTCGCTTTCTTTCTTTGTTTTTATCCTCCATGTCAATGTTAAAACCGCTTTCTGCTAATGTCACACATGCCCACTGAACACTCTCTCCGCCCATATTGACAAGACACGCCCCTTTCTGCTCATTGGCTACAAGTTTGTTTTGTATTTGTTTAGTGAGTTTAAACTAACAAGTTTTCTGAAGCATTTCTCAAACAACGGAGATCCCACCTTTAAGCATTCCTATTCTTGCCTACATTCAGCTCTGCTCTCTGAGTTCTTGTGTTTCGGTTGCTTTCCTAATGGTTTTTTAGGCCTTAGCCCTGCAAACTGTATCCGTCTCCCTTGACTCCAGTTATGACAATATCCCACTCAACAGTTACTCATGTGCACAATATTATAATTCATGAAATACTTGACTGAGCTTATGAATTTTTTCTGAGTTGGAGGAATAATAAAATGTGACAGTTTTTTCCTAATCTAATATATTTCAGTTTGAGATATTGTGCATTCAGTCATTGGTGCTGGACTTTTTTTTTTATTACGGCACCTGGTTTTATATCACTTTTATATGTAACTGAAAATATGCCCAATTTCAGTATTAATTCCTTAACGTCTGCATGAAGCTCGAATTTGAATAACATGTTTTCTATATATAGAATTTCCAGAATAAGTGCCAGCTGTGAGTCCTTGAGTTGACGATCACTCTCCAGCTGTTTGTGCTTCTGTTTCGCCTCTCTCAGGCTCTCGTGGACAGTAAATGTTTAGAGTTGACGTGGGCTAATGGCAGAGTAAAGCTGAAAGCGAATAAAATTCTATGTATATTATTATTATTATTATTATTATTATTATTATTATTATTATTTATAAAGTAGCATCATCTTTACTTGTACTCACTTTATGTTAGTCAGTATAGCATAAGTAATGCATGAGTATTTATGAGTCTGAGGATGTAATTATCAGTATTTTGTTTTCTCCTCAGCAATAAAACTTGATAATCTTGAAAACTTGATAAACTTGAAAACTTGATAAACTTGATATGAAAACGATAATCGAACTTACACAGCGCTAAGTGTGGTTCTGCGTCCAGAAAGTCGGAATTACGAGTATGTTCGTGTTTGCATGCTTTGTTGTTGGAAAGAACCTGAAACATATTTGACGGAATTTTTCCTTTTTGTTTATTTTTAGTTTTTGACACTAAAATAGATCGCTAGCTTGTTGACGATAATTCAATTATAGTAAAATACAAGCTATTTTCACACCCTCCCATTATTGTCTTTAATTCAAAGCTCAAACTCAACATTGCTGAATAACAAGAGTTATAAAATAAACTCATTTTTCTCATGTTCCATTTCCTTCTTTCATCAGATCTCAACATCCTGCTGAGATCTCTTTTCCTGGCTCACTATTACAACATCTGCATAAAAAACATATTGCGTCATGTAAATTTGATGTAAATGAGCAGAAATTTAGGCACGTCGTATGTGTACGATATGTAAATAATGGGTTCATGGGCGGGGCTTGTTTCCAAGCAGATTAAACTGATTCATTTAATCATTTTCAAAACGCGTTTAAATTTGACAGTTTAATAAATCAGACTCGGGTTTGATTCATTAAACAACATTAAAGTCTTTGGTGATTAATTAGATTACAAAGCTCCACCCACCAACCATTTATTTACAGTACATCATATGCAAACGATATGCCTTGATTTGCATGTAATAAATATGGAAATTAAAGCCGTGTGCACAAAGCGGCACAGAAATAAAAAGAGATTGTTGTTTTCTAAGATGCTGTATGTACAAAAGTGTAAAAAAGTGTCCTCAGAACTCTGGAATAAAACAGATTAAAGCTGGTACACTGGTTCTCCTGCGGGGACTCATTAACCAGCCAGGGGACCAGCATGACCCTGTTGTTCTGGACAAACAGTGTGTAACTCCAATGACATTGTGCAACAAAGTGATGACAAACATCCTGCTGTCTTCTCTCATGGGGTGGCATTAAAAGAAAAGAAGAGGAGGGGAAAAAAACTCTGGACAAATGAAGTGAGCTGGCAGACACTAAAATCGTTTACCCTAGAATCCTCATTCTCATGATACCTGACCAGAGTGGCCTGGAAAACTCCACTGAAGCTGGAAAAGATAGTTGGCTCAGGTAAGAAAAAAATTAGACTAAAATATAATTTAAATATATACAAAAATACTGATCATTAGTAAAAAAAAAAAAAAATCATTATTGCACTGTCACACCCATCTGGTAGTCCAGAGGCAGGATCCTGTGCTCACATCGCCGTGGCCGATAAATAACCCAGCTGTTCAAAGAGCGAACTCTCACTGCTTGTCCAAATCCAGGATGAAATGGGAATGGTGTTTCAGGAACGGCATCTGGTGTAAAACCTGCACCAAATCTCATATGCGGACCATGTGATCCACTGTGGCCCCTTTCCCCATTCGTATCTCTATGCATAGAAGTCTGTACATTTCATACAGTTATGAATGTAATTACGATGTATTTGTAATACACACATTTTAAATATTATGGTGAATATACAAAAATAAGTAAAGAAATTTCACTTAACTTACACGTACAGCTTTAACCTTAAAAGACATATGAGGTAACAGCGTAACAATTTCTACAATCTTACAGTATGTGCATGTGGTTTATCAGATCCCCAATACCTACATGAGCATAGTTTGTAATCTCGTTCATTATTTCAAGCAATAAGACACTAATATTCTGTAAGACTCTGAATGATACAGAGAATTAAAAAACATTGCATTTTGCTTAAATTGATTCCCAACTCAATTCAGAGTGATTGCAAAATGGCACCAGCACACAACAATGTACCTTGTGTCTGAGTGAGCTTGTGTGTTTTTCTTTACCAAGACTTCAAGAGCTTCTATTTTTCTGCTATTCAAGGGCAGAGAAGAGCTTTTCCCCGAACTAGCTGTCACTTCGGCTGGGATCGACCTCTCATCTCAGTGTCTGAAAGCAACCTCTGCAGCTGGAAATGTGAGGGAGGTTCAGTTCTTCTGTCTCCATGACAACACTTTCATTAGCACACGGCATATCGTCTTTACGCCCTATACCAAGTCTCCCATGAAGAGATCTGAGGAACGTCTCTCAGACTGATATAATCCTTTGTAATGTTTGCCTTTGCTTCATTCACTGATCCGTGTTCTAGGCAAGTCAATTCCTTAAGAGTTGAAAAAAAATCTTTAAGAGTTGAAAAATGTTGTGTTAATAAGTCTCATATGTGTTTTTTCATCAATTTTTTATGATGCTAATTTTTCTGAAAAAAAAAATCTTAAACAATGTGGCAAGATATGTTTTGACCTTTATCAATTCCCTAACTCTGCACTTGTTATGACCTCATTTGTTTTCCACATCACATAATTCTCATCATTGCACTCTCTAGTGAGAATCCACATAGATTTGTCCTTTATTAATGGAAAAATAAATAAATAAATAAATAGAAAATATTAAACAGTGTGCCAAAATACAGTATTTTTGACCCTTGCCATTTCCAGTTACAATCCACACTTGCTATGACCTATTTCAGTTTCCACATTACTTTTCCACATTACCACTAATTCTCACTATTACTCTCTCTAATTAGGAACCCTTTTTTATATTAATTATTTTTTTTATTACAGCCTAATTTTCTGTCATGTGCTTGATATTTTTATGTAATCTGAGAATCAACTTTTATGACCTCATTCGTTTTCCACAATATATAATTCTCATCCTTACTCTCTCTAATTAATAACCACAAGCATTTGCTCATGATTACTTTTTTAAGCCCAGGTTTCTTTCATTTACTTGGCCTTTTTTGTATCCTATCCTTATGGATCACATTCACTGTAATCACTGATAACTTTATTAGGAACACTATACTAACACTGGGTCTCCCTTTTACTCCACAAGAGATTGGAAATGTTTTGGTGAGCCTATTTTCACTGCAGACTCAGACTTGGCTAACAGAAATGGAACTTGGCATGGTCTTGTCTCCGCTCTTGTAGCTCATCCGCTGCAGCATTTGACATGTTGTGTCTGAGATGCTTTTTCTACAATTGTATCATTATCTGAGTTACTGTAGCCTGTAGACTCACACCAGGGTGTCTGGCTTCAACAAAATCACAGAGCTCCCATTTTTCCACATGTTTATTGTTGATGTTAAGTGAAGCTTCTGGAATGTATCTGCATGATATGATGCATTTCACTGCTGCCAAATGATTGGCCGATTAAATAATTGCATGAATGTGTAGGCGTGCAGGTGTTCCTAATAAACTGGCTGATATCTCTTACACTATAAGGTCTAAGGGCCTTTTTATACCTGGTGACTTCATGTGTTTTCTCTGATCCGATAGCTATCTGATTTGTTAAAACTGTTCCATTTACATCAGGCCACATAAATGCGTCTTGGCGAATCGGATATCGATCCGATCTTTCTACTCTCGCCCAAAATGCAGATATATTTTACCTCAATTCCAGGGCAGTAGAAATGGAACACACTTTGGTGTATGTGGTTTTCAGAATGTAATCAAAAAGAAGATGAAAAAACGTCTTTGTTACGACGGTTATGCTACAAAAAACAGCATTTACTGTTTGCTGCATTTTCGCAGCGCATTTTAAGCCCCAACGAGACCCCTGGGTGAAAGATCACTTGCGAGTGACGTACTTCCGTTTGGGAGGAGTATAGCGCTGACATATGTGGCTTGAACAACCACATTCATTTACACCTGTCCAGTTTCATCTGAAACGCGTCCCAGACCACCTCCTGAAGTGGTTTGAACCATCGGATTTATATCCGTCTCCAAAACGTTTCGGAGGGCATTTAGACCTGGTCTTTTTACCATCAGATAGCTATGTGATCACAGAAAACACATGAAGTGACCAGGTGTAAAAAAGCCCCTTTGTTGCCTGTTAGATGAAAGCCTGCATCTCACTAAAGCCCTATTTAACTAAATCCTTTTGTACAGTATTATATTATGCAGCTAATGAAAGCCAAAGTTGCATATAATATGATTTTTCATTTAAACTCATGCTTGTGTTAACTTATAAAGCCATCTATTACGGTTACCTTTGTTTACTAGAGTTTTTATATTCTACTTTTCTACTGTGAATGAAATCTCTGTTTTGTCTCTGAACAGGTTTCCTCCTTAAACCTGCTGCTCACATGATATTTTTTCATTGGTTTGTTTCTTGTATAAATTCTTGCATGTCAAATCATGAGATTTTGAAACGCCAGCCCGACACTGAGATCATAATTCGTTCTGCATTCTGATTTGAATAATAACCAACACTTGTTGCCTTCATCTGCATGATATTATGTGTTGCACTAATGTCACATGATTGTCTGACTGGATAAACGCATGACCCAACAGGTATCCAGGTCTTCCTAATAAAGTGGTATACCAGAAAACATGTTTTTTGTCATTTTTAATTGCTCTAAGACTTGTTCTTGAGACAAGTAAAGCCAAAGATTTTCAACATTATTGATATTTATTGTCCATGCATTGTAGAATATTCTGTACTGTATATAGAAGACAGTTGGATTCATTTTTAAAGTATTTGGTCAACATAAATGAATGGCCATATTTAAAGCAAAAGACTGCCTGGAGTCTGTGACCCATTTCTGTCACCTGATGTGGAGTTTCTTCCCTCGTGATGTTCTCCCAGGTCTGTAATGGTGCCATTTTGAGTACCTGCTTATTTTAGGGGTGTTTTTTTTTTTTTTACCTTCAGGCATTTTTTCAGTTAATGGATCTCCTCACTGGGATTTTGTTCTGGTTATTGACTTGGCCAGTCAAGAAGTCTCCAATTTCTCCCTGAGAACTTACTGCATTAGCAGGCTAAAGAGAAGGTACTGTACTGTAACACATCATCCAGAGACACAGTATTTCAGATATTTTCCCAGATCCAAGGTTCATCCTGCTGCTGCATTAATAAAGACAATTCTACCTCTATTACAGTATGTACTCTTGCTAGAACATTTTTCTGACATGTTAGCATGATTCTGAAACCCATTTCAGATTAATCTTCATCTCAATTATAAGACCAGATCTGACCTCAACAGGCTATAGCATGTCTTTTTCTGTTCCGGGGAGTTAACATGTGGGTTTCATCATGTACTCATCCCTCTGAGCTCATGTTCTTTCTCTTTTTATAAGCGAAACATCCTGGTGTGAATTTAAACAGCCTTTCTTCATGATTCTAAAGTTTTTTTTTTTTCAATTTTTTCTATTGCTAAGCTTGCTAAATATGCTACATTTACAAGTTCTCAGAAACAGACTCCTGAGGTTTATGATTAACATCCTGACACAGTAAGCGTTAGTGTTTCTGTACCACATCTAATACACGTATTGTTAAGTGGTGTGGCCTTTTTTTAAAATCCCACTTACCCATAACATTTGAAGCATTAACACGAGTCTTGTGCCTGCCACTGCAGTTAAATTATACCATTTATTTTTCTCTTCTCCCTCAATTTTTGTGCTCTTGCCTTTATATATACTGTATATTCATTCATTCATTCATTTTCTACCGCTTATCTGAACTACCTCGGGTCACGGGGAGCCTGTGCCTATCTGAGGCGTCATCGGACATCAAGGCAGGATACACCCTGGACAGAGTGCCAAGCCATTGCAGGGCACACACACACACTCTCATTCACTCACGCACTCACACACTCACACACTAGGGACAATTTTCCAGAGATGCCAATCAACCTACTATGCATGTCTTTGGACCGGGGGAGGAAACCGGAGTACCCGGAGGAAACCCCCGAGGCACGGGGAGAACATGCAAACTCCACACACACAAGGCGGAGGCGGGAATCGAACCCCCAACCCTGGAGGTGTGAGGCGAACGTGCTAACCACTAAGCCACCGTGCCCCCAATATACTGTATATAAAATCTGAAAATATAAGTGAAAAAAAAATGTATATACATATACATAAATATACATAAATGCGTGTAGTTTTAATTATTGTCCTTAAATTGTCCATGTGCAGTATGTTGTGTATAAAGTGGCAGAGTTAAAGTGACAGTCCAGAGTTAAAGTGTCAGTATAAAATAGTAGTGCAGAAAAACAGTAAAGTTGAGAGGTCCAGTACTAGATCCAGATCCTGGGTGTTTCCTGGTTTAAACTCCGTATTAATATCACAGTTAATATTTTTGTGAGACGTTTTTTGTTTTGTGTTTTCAAACAGCAAGAGGAGGAAACACACTTCGGATCTTTTTAATATCCAGCTCATATGGCAAACATTCAGCTTGTACAGTGTGTAAGCTGTGGGATGTTTAGTAATTTATCCTCCATTGTTATCATTAATTTTGCTTATAATAATTGTGTTAGTTAGATCACATCCAGAGGCTCGAGAGGGTTAGCGATAGCGAGAGTAGTGTAGTGTCTGTAGGGAAAAATCTAGATGCCTCAGGCAGAGTCAGTAACCCCTGGACTCTGGCATTTGAGCCTACACAGCAGGGCAAATGGGTGACGACTCTGTGCCGTATTCGCAAACCCGAAGCTAATGCTAATGCTTGCCCAGGGAAAAACACCACTCCTCTCTGCTTTACATGTCTAACAGGTTTGCTCTTCTCAGTGAAGCACCTGCTGAGAAACCTGAAAGATCTCTGGTTATTGGAGACTCGATTTAAAGGCATGTTAAATTATCTAGGCCATTAGGGGCTCCAGCAGCACTGGTTAGGAGTATGATGAGAACCAAGGTGCCAAAAATAGTAGGTAATCTTAGGGTCCTAGGAAAGCATAAGTTCTTGAAGGTAACTTTTCATGTAGAAGCTAACAATATACACCTTTGTCAGTCAGTAGGTACTAAGAGTAATATTGTTGATGTGTCCAAATTAGCGAAAGCAGTGTCCGATGCTGCAGTATGCTCTAGACACATCCCAATGAGGTGTGGCAATTTAGCTTACAGCAGGTAATGTCACTGAAATTAAACCAATCGATATATAATACAGTAGATAATAATATTATTGTCTCTAATCAGCACAGAATTATTAACCTGCATATTGAATCCCTACCTACCTGTTTTTTTAAAACAGATAATACCATTACCTTACGAAACCCTTTTAAATGTAATAAATTCTTCCTTTAGCATTAGCTATGTGCCTAAATCTTTTAAACTAGTGGTTATCAAACCCCTGATTTAAAAACCTGACCTTGACCCAAGCCAGCTGTCCAACTATAGGCCAATATCAAACCTCCCCTTGATCTCCAAGATTCTAGAAAAGGTGTCTCCTTGCTTGTGTTACTTGATCTAAGTGCAGCTTTTGACACCATTGGCCATGCTATTTTACTAGGGCACAGCCCTCTTCTGGCTCAGGTATTATCACTAATCGTTATTAGTTCACAGATCTAAATGGTGAGTTCTCTAAGCATATTAAGGTTATGTTTCGTGTTCCACAAGGTTCTGTTTTAGGCCCACTGCTTTTCTCATTATAAATGCTAAGTCAGATGAGAGACACCAGCTTAATAAGATTGAAGAACGTATAAAGGACATCAGACAGTGGATGCTCTCCATTTTAGTTATGCTGTCATAGCTAGTCTTGCTGGAGTCCCTGCTTGAAATTTACACATAATGAATGTTGTTTTTAACCATCACATCATTATATTTCTCTCTCTCTCTCACTCTCTTTCTCTCTCTCTGTCGAACTAAACGTGCCACTCCTGAGTTCTCTGTATAACAGCTTCTCCTTTCGAAACCTACCTGATCCATCTTGTCACCCTACCACTGGTTGGAGTCTCGTTGCTGGTGGTGCCCTTCTCTGTGGATAGATCTGCATGGACAACCCATGACCCATGGGATTACTGTGGATAGAACCACTTGGGGACTGTCACACTGTCTTTGAACTGCTATTTTGTCAGTTGGTCAGTTTTTTCTCAGGTCTTGTGCTGTAATGAACTCTTAAGCCGCGTTCACACTGCTAGTCTTAACGCTCAATTCGGATATTTTGCTCAGATCTGATTTTTTTGTTTGGCTGTTCACATTACCTTTTAAAATGAGGCCTATATCAGATACCAGTGTGAACTGTTTGCTGTTTCGAACTGACCCGCATGCAAAAACGAACAATAACAATGACGTCACACGCAGCACTCCGTTGCGCTAAAGTTGGCGAGGTTATGGAGGAAGTAAGCACTTTCGCTTTTCTTTCTAAATGTTTGTGTAATGGCAGCACAGAGACGCAGTGTTTTGAAAATTTTCAGATGTCAAGGGCAACTTTTGATTATTTGATCCATTTTGTAAGCGTAGTCACGTTTGTGTGCGTACTCGCCGGTGCATAATTGTGACAAATGTCGATGTAGATTGACGTAAAAGTCACATCAAATCCGCCTTGGTTGTTCACACTGCGGCCACATTGGAAAAAATCAGATTTGGGTCTGATTCAGGACCACATATGGAAGTGGTCTGAATCTGATTTGAAAAAATCAGATCTGGGCTAGATGTGAGTGTTCACACTACTCCTGAAGAAGTCTGACCTGGTCACTTGACCCCCAAAAAATCAGATTTGGGCCACTTTTACCTGCAGTGTGAACGTGGCCTATGTGTTAAGTCTGAAATGAGGAGCATCCTCAGGAGCATTCATTCATTCATTCATTCATCTTCTACCGTTTATCCGAACTACCTCGGGTCACGGGGAGCAGGCGTCATCGGGCAGCAAGGCAGGATACACCCTGGACGGAGTGCCAACCCATCACAGGGCACACACACACACTCATTCACTCACTCACACACTAGGGACAATTTTCCAGAGATGCCAATCAACCTACCATGCATGTCTTTGGACCGGGGGAGGAAACCAGAGTACCCGGAGGAAACCCCCGAGGCACGGGGAGAACATGCAAATTTCCTCAGGAGCATTGGTTACACACTTCCACTGGACTACAGTACAAACTATTTTAGAAAGGACAATACATTACAATTAAATTTACATTATTTCCTGTGCAGTGTCACTAAATGAAGATAAGGTTCATTTCTGAGTCTGGTTCCTCTCAAGGTTTCTTTCTCATATCATCTCAGTAGGTTTTTCCTCACCACCGTCACCTCAGGCTTGTTTATTAAGGATAAATGTTAGAGATAAATAGTAATAATAAACTTCTATATCTGTACTTATGTAAAGCTGCTTTGAGACAATGTCCATTGTTAAAAGTTCTAGACAAATAAATTGAATTGAATTGATATAATTATTTATATTGCATTCCACAGAATCCCAATCATTCCTCTTTCCTGAGGTATTTTTCTTGAGCAAGGGCAGAAGTGCTTCAGATAAACTGTACTGGAACTGTGCCTGTGGCTATATTTATATTCAAAGGTTTTCACAATCTATATGAAATCATTCTGACTGCAGAATATTTATCCTAAACTGCACCGGTCACTCAATAAACAATCTATATTTAGTACATGCACGTTACATCCGTGCGCAAAATTCAATCCAGGTTTAGTGTCAACATTATCATAACAATGAGAATACAGTGAGTCTGGATCGGGTTTTTAATCAGACTGCGATAAAGTCACATATATATATAAAGTCACATACGTATATACGTATATATATATGTGTGTATATATATATATGTGTATATATATATATATATATATATATATATATATATATATATATATATATACATATATATATATATATATGTATGTATGTATATATATATATATATATATATATATATATATATATATATATATATATATATATATATATATATATATATATACGTATATATATATATACGTATATATATATATATATATATATATATATATATATATATATATATATATAAAACATGACGTCCAGTTACCAGCATGACACTAAACAGGTAGTAGTAACAGCGACTTTTTACTTAAGTACATGTCAGAGCCCATACTTCTTTACTTTAACTTGAGTAAAAGAGTGTAGTCACTACTTCAACTTTTACTGGAGTCTTTTAAAAAACGAGTATCTGTACTTGATCTATTATATACTCAATCTGTACTTGAGTATATCTACTTGAGTAAAGGATCTGTGTACTTTTGCCACCTCTGATTATTATTATGATTATTATTGTTACTATTATTATTATTATTATTATTATGTCTGTGCCACATATCTGTGTGCCAAATTGGGGAAGTCGTGGCCTAATGGTTAGAGAGTTTGACTCCTAACCCTAAGGTTGTGGGTTCGAGTCTTGGGCCGGCAATACCACGACTGAGGTTCCCTTGAGCAAGGCACCGACCCCCCCCAACTCCTCCCCGGGCGCCGCAGCATAAATGGCTGCCCACTGCTCCGGGTGTGTGTTCACGGTGTGTGTGTGTTCACTGCTGTGTGTGTGCACTTTGGATGGGTTAAATGCAGAGAACGAATTCTGAGTACGGGTCACCGTACTTAGCTGTATGTCACGTCAAAAAAAAAAAATTAATAAATTTCTATCATTTGACTCTGAGCTTCCTTTTTAAAATGTCAGCCCTTGCATATCAATTTCTTTGCTATTAGTGTATTTTATTTTTATTCTTGTTAAACAGTGTTAGTGTAATGTTTGACCCCTGCTAAGATTGGGACTAGGTGGTGCACAGGTAGTAAAATAGGTCAGATACAAATGTTATAAATAATCTTGTTTGATTGTACTTTACAGAAAAAGATAAAGGCTTGAAATTCAATTCTGTGGGGCATTTATTTCTTTAGCCACCAGGGGTTCATTTGTCCCTTTAGTGTGAAGCATCACAGCAAATCAAACCCAAGCTCTTCTGAATGATACCCTTCATCTAAAGATGAATATCTTCCAGGATGACTCTGCCCCATCCACAGGGCATGAAGGCTTACTGAATTGTTTAATGAGGATTGAAGAGAGAATGCATTTTCCTTCACCAGCACAAAAACATGTCTTAAAGGAAAATCATTTGGAAAACTGTGTTGGTTTTCATGACTCTGATATATTTCCAGAACAGTCCAGAACTTTACCAAGGCACCTTGTGTTGGTTTTCTCTGTCATTTAATTCATGCCTCATAATCAGAACCCCGGAGAGCTGAGATGTTTGGAAATCATTCATACTCCATCTGCCATGTTTTGCACAATCCCTGTAGACAGGTAATCACTGGAGACCAGGAGGAAATCTGAGATAGCATCACTGCATTGCTTTCAATCCAAATCATTCAGAAACCTAAACATGTAACCCCGTCATGCCCACTAGCCAAAACAAGCTGTGACAGCGATAAAGACATGTTTTTGCATCTCTGTAATGAGAGTCTGCCAGCGGAGGTCTCCTTTTCCATTCCATATACTATACAAATACCTCACTTGCTCATATTGTATGTCCTGTCTATTTTTGGCACCTTTTGAAAACGATCCCAAGCCGACGAAGGACAACATAAGTATCGCATTGTGTCTTATCTCTTTGTTGCCCTACAGCTTTACCATAAATATTTGCGTTATACAAGCAGCTGCTGACAATTTTAAGGAGCTGAGAGAAGAGATAGGAGTCTTGAGGTGTGAGTTTATTACACGTCGTTACACAGCTGGATATGCGTTAGCGCTACGTCTAGCGCTGTGACCTCAGCCTAATGACACCCAGGCAAATATGAGCTGAAATTTCATGGCTGTCACCTTAACTGCAGATATTTTTTATCTCTAAAGTGGTCATCAACCTTTATGGGCCAGACTATTTTCAGTGCCATGGCTGAATGAACAAAACCAGGAGAATAGCTTCCTCGGCTAACAGCGGCTTTTACCCAGACGTGAAAAAACGGCACTGTGACTGACAACTAGTCATGTCTCAGATAAAACAAATTCCCATCTTGGCCAGACATAAGCAGCGCTTGCTATTAAGCTAATCAGAGAGCTAATTGTCTTTTAGATTCAGTTAAGAAGACGTTATTAGGCGATTAATTTGATGAGTCGGTGGAAGATAAACAAGGAACAACGGGAATCAAAGAGACTGATTAAATTCAGCTCTAATGCAATCATGTTCATTTACAGCAAATATATATATATATATATATATATATATATATATATATATATATATATATATATATATATATATATATATATGTTTTACAGCTGCTCCTCGTGTCCACCCGTGTTTCCTCCAGCTTTCCACCAACCGGAAGATTAAGATGAAAAATAGGTTTAATTCACATATTCTGAGTGCGAGTAAATTGACTCACCCTTATTGCAGGAATGCTTATTTCTATTTTATGTACAACTTCAGAAATTTTGCCACCCTTTATAAATTATATAGAGTCATTTTCAAAAATATATCTTTAACATTAAAGGTGTCTCTAGTAGATTGACATCATCGATCATTTCAATCAGCTCTCAGATTCTGCTGAACAGATATAATAGATGTTGATTTACTTCACTCTCCTTTCTAGGAGTTATTATTGCACCTAGTGGTCACAAATAAAACTGCATGCACACACTAATAAGGGCTTACAGTTCCTCTGGGTCCTAGTGAACTTCTGCTAACAGAATCCTGGGTTTATATAGACAGAGTTTTCACACTGCTCCTACTTTCCCCGGGTTAACACTGAATCCTGGCTCTTCATAATCTGACCTTGTTTCACTCTGTACATTCCTAATCCCTGCTGCAAACTTCTTCTAATTTGCATATTCGAGCATCAACAACCCTGATTGGATAAATCCAGCGTGTTACCGCTTTAAATAACGGCTCGTCTCACGCTTTCACATCAGTGAGGAAAAAAGTTAATCTCTGTTGTTCTGCACCCGAGCAGGTTCTGTTATCTTTCGCAGCTTTATCGTCTTATTTACTCCTTTTAGGTTTGTTGTGAAGTCGACCAGAAGTTCGTTCTTTTGTCGATATCCGACTTCTGAGAATTTTTCAGTGTAACGTATTTCCCCTCGCTATGGCACACACTTCCATGATGTTCAGTGTTTTCCTGCTTGACTCCCGAGATTTGTAAAAAGCCACGCTAGCACAATTCAAGTTCTACATTAGATTGTGTCACAAGGGCGGGGGAATAAAAACGGACCCAAATGCAGGATAGCTAAAATAAAACGGGATTTATTAACTAAAAAAAACACAAAACATAGACACAGACTAGAGACAGGACGACAACAAAAGACAACAGAAGACACCAGAGGATTCTGCGCTGCCATAGGCAACGCGGCACGTTTAAATACTATAACAATTAACACTTGGGGAACAGGTGTGTAGAGAAGGGGAGGACTAACAAAGGTGGGGCAGACACGTGACGTGGCCAAAGTCCGGGCTAAGTAATGACAAGATTGTATGTAATCTGACTATAACGTGATTACGCTACACTTTCACTAGATACTTTCACTAGAAGTTAAGTAGACTTCAACATGTCTGCTGTTCTAGCAGAAGGAAGAGCTGAGACGTGAGAATGCTTCAGGTCATCTATTTCACGTGTTTTCCTCCTGACAGCACTTACATCCACAGCCATTATGTAAATTCAATGTAAAGCTGACAGCACACGACGTATATGATCGGCTTCTTATGTTCTAATTCGGTTTCTCTTTTGAAGCAGGGAAGAAACACTAATCAGCTGTGAGTAACAGCCTTATTAACCTGCTCTCATGGGGATTGGTACACAGGTCATCAATTTGCTCCCTGAAAACTAGCTTTAAGTTTCTCATTCATCTTTGTCGAGAGCAATCAGAGACTTCATCACTCAAGCTGGCAATACAGGCAAATAGGAGCTACACACTGATGTGCAAGATTCTCTCTCTCTCTCTCTCTCTCTCTTTCTCTCTCTCCATCAGCCACCCTGACCTGCCAACTTTTTTTCTTTGGAAAGACGGTCCAGAGGGTGAACAATCCACAGCCTCAAGCCGAGCCCGTGATGTAGGTTTTTGTCAGTCTGCTGGTGTGTGTCGTCAGACAGAAGGCCATGTGATGATCCAGTACATCTCTAATGCCTCGGATTGAAAATAAAGCTCTTAGTCTGTGCGGTCGAGGAAAGGTCATTCTTTATCACCCTCAAACTGAGGAGCAAAAAAGCAGAGTGTGAAAAGGATTTGGAATTCTCTGTTAAAGAAAGTATTTGTCGTTTATTCAGACGGAACAAGACAAAGAAGGTTTGATTCTTTAGCCTGAAACCACAACCAACTAGTCTATGAGTTTATTTATTAAAGAGGGAGACGTCAGAGTTTTTATCCATTTAATGTTTCAGGAAGTCTGGGACGATTTTTCTTTTTCTCTAATGTTACATTTCCTTCTCTCTCTTTCTTTTATTCATTTATTCTTCCTTTTGTTCTTTGTTTTTTTTCTGTTTCTTTCCTTTTTCCTTCCTTTCTTTAAATTTCTGTTTTTTTGTTATTAAAAAAAATCTTTTTCTTTCTTTCTTTCTTTCTTTCTTTCTTTCTTTCTTTCTTTCTTTCAAAGTTTTTTATTTCCTCCTTAATTTAATTTCTTTCTTTCTTTCTTTTTTCTTTATATATATATATATATATATATATATATATATATATATATATATATATATATATATATATATATATCTTCCTTGATTTTTTCCTTTCTCAAGTTCTTTCTTTCTTTCTTTCTTTCTTTTTTCTTTCTTTCTTGAGGAAGTTAATCCACATGGAGGCCAAACACACAAACACACACACACACATACTGTACATGTTTATTTACACCTAGAGGCACTCTAGCATCATCGATCCTCCTACTGCAATATTTAAAGTTTGGAGGAACTCGAAGAAACTAATAGAATCCCACTGCGCTTCTAACATTATGGCTAGCATTTGAATTTCTCCTAAAATGACAGAACGACAGACTCTTCCAAATTCTTTCACAGTATTAAGCATGCTTGCTAGTCCTGTCAGGTTTTTCTTCCCTTAAGGGAGATGTCTTCTCTCCTGAGCTTAAACTTCTCCAAAAGTAAGCTAAAGCCTTTCGCCGTCGTTCGTTAATGTTTTTTCTCCCTAGACTGAGAGATTGCAGATTTTTTTTTGGCAAGCCTTCTGTTATGTGCCATGTGTGATACCAAGTCCTCTAGGAGCCCATTGATTTCCCAGAACCTCTCTATCAATACACGCTGCAGCAGCACTGAACGAAAGCCTGGGACTGCAGTAAAGGCTAATTTATTCCTCAGCTGACTCTGGAGGCTTTAGTCTCAGGTTAGCAAACGTGCCAGATTGATCAAAGAAGCTGCTTCTTTTCGAGATGAGGCGTCCCGGACCTCTCCGTGGAGACAAAATCCTGGACGGCGTTCATGCTGGGCTTCAGCCAGCACACAATGAGATCCGGCGGGAACGAGTCTGCTGAGAGACGACAGTCACACTATCAGCCGCAATAGACTCGAATCAGACACCAATTAGGGACACGACCGTCAGGTGAGAACAAGAGAGCTGACAAAGCTGCAACTTTTCTCCACTATGAAAATGCCTCAGTGTTTCAGGCAATAAAACTCTGCAGTAACACGAAAAAAAGCTGTGAGGGAAAGAAGAAAAAAACTCAGGTGAATGTGGACTAAACACTCAGCTGTGCAGTTGTTAGACAATAATCAGAAATATTGTTAAGACCACAAAGTGTTTTATTCCTCTGACACCACAGATTCATAACAATTAACGATTAATGATTCATTTGTTTATTCATTAAAGTCTGATGTCTCAAACTTTTAATCCATTTATATTTACATTTAATAGTAGGACGTATGCGAAGGCTTTCTGTCTCGCTTACTGTCTTCCTTTGTTCTTTCTTTCTTTCTTTTTCTATAGAAGTGGATGAGACGTTACTAGCGCTGCTGTTAGTGAAAAAAATTCAACACCTTCAGACCAATCAGAATAAAGAATCATTGCCTTAATCCAGATTCCTCCACTCACTGGCAGCTTTAGCGATCGGTCAGCGGGACACTGAAAGATTATTTGTTCTCTTAGTGTCTGGCAAATGCGAAGACGCTAACCTTTAGCAACAGATCGATAGCACAGAAGGACCAGCGCTGAAACTGCAGCAAACTCAACAACAGAAAAAAATTCTTTCCGATTCTACTTCAAGTATCAGCAGCCCAGCACATATCACTGGGGAGATGATTGGTTTGTTTGATTAGACAAAAATGAAAGAGCTTTCTTTTGAAAAATGAAAAAAAGCTTTCTTTTTCTCAAACGGGAAAAAGTAAAAGCTCTAATTAAGGTGTCGATGGAGGAATCTAACAGGATGCATTCAGTGCTCTCATACAATAGCAGTGCTTAATTGGATGGTCAAGAGCTTCTTCATCTTCTTCTCCTGCTTGGTAATCGATGGCTGTGCCTCAGGCCTGCTTCATATCCCAGCCTGGAAAAACGGATACAACTAAAGAGTGTTCCGAAGTCACTGAGAGATCAGGGATTTGATCAGGGATTTGATCAGGGATTTGATCAGGGATTTGATCAGGGATTTGAACAGGGTTTTAATCAGGGATACGACCAGGAAAACGATCAGGGACACAATCAGAGATACGATCAGGGATACGATCAGATATACAATCAGGGATACAATAAGATATACAATCAGGGATACGATCAAGGAGACAATTAGGGATATGATCAGAGATATGATGAGATATACGATCAGGGATATGATCAGGGATATGATCAGATATATGATCAGGTATATGATCAGGGATATAATCAGATATACGAACAGGGATGTTATCAGGGATACGATCAGGGATATGAATACGGATATGATCAGATATACGGTCAGGGATATGATTAGGGATATAATCAGATACAATCAAGGATACAATCAGGGATACGATCAGGGATACGATCAAGGATATGATCATGGGTACAATCAGGGATACGATCAGGGATACGAACAGGGATATGATCAGGGAGACAATCAGGGATATGATCAGAGATGCGATCAGGGATGCGATCAGGGATACGATCGGGGATACAATCAGGGATATGATCAGAGATACGATCAGGGATACGATCAGATACAATCAGGGATATGATCAGAGATACGATCAGGGATACGATCAGATACAATCAGGGATATGATCAGAGATACGATCAGGGATACGATCAGATACAATCAGGGATATGATCAGAGATACGATCAGGGATACGATCAGATACAATCAGGGATATGATCAGAGATACGATCAGGGTTGCAATCAGATACAATCAGGGATGCAATCAGGGATACAATCAGATACGATTAAAGATACGATCAGGGATACGTCCAGAGATACGATCAGAAACAATCAGGGATACAATCAGATACAATTAGAGATATGATCAGGGGTATGATCAGGGGTATGATCAGGGATACGATCAGGGATACGATCAGATATGATCAGGGATACGATCAGGGATACGATCAGGGATACGATCAGGGATATGATCAGGGATACGATCAGATATGATCAGGGATACGATCAGGGATATGATCAGGGATACGATCAGGGATATGATCAGGGATACGATCAGATATGATCAGGGATACGATCAGGGATACGATCAGGGATATGATCAGGGATACGATCAGATATGATCAGGGATACGATCAGGGATACGATCAGGGATATGATCAGGGATACGATCAGATATGATCAGGGATACGATCAGGGATATGATCAGGGATACGATCAGGGATATGATCAGAGATATGATATGATATGGTTCTGCTGCTGTAGATTAAAGATCTCTTTTTTGAGGTGTGAAGTAATGAAGGTTCTGGTGATTTTTTTCAGAAGCAGGCAGATCTGAGCTTTAAAACACATCATCAGTTCCAGACCTCAGTGTAAAGTACATCATGTTAGAGCTGTGAAAGCTGTGCAAAGTGTGCAAAACAGCTGCTCTATGGTCACTGAAAGCCTTTCACCATCTAAAGACTCTAATTTAAAATGAGTCATTTAAAATGAATTAGCTGTTAGGGACAAGAACAGGGCAGAACATGGGGTGTGTCAGGGCATCTTTATTCTGAAGATACAAACATCTGGGTAAACAAACATCTGGGTAAACAAACATCTGGGTAAACAAAAAGAACTTTTTTGTGATTTTTTCCTATGAAACATTGCCACTAGTTTTTGTATTTTTCCTTTTTCTTACACTTTTCTTTTTATTTTATTTTTACTTTCTTATTTTATTTTTTTGTTTTTCTTTATTTCTTTTTTCTTTCTTTTGTTTCTTTTTTCATTCTTTTCTCTTTCTTTCTTTCTTTCTTTCTTTCTTTCTTTCTTTCTTCTCTATCTCTTATTTCATTTTGACTTTTTTATCTTTCTTTCTTTCTTTCTTTCTTTCTTTCTTTCTTTCTTGCTCGCTTTTTTCTTTCTTTCTTATTTTATTTTCTCTTTCTTTCTTTCTTTCTTTCTTTCTTTCTTTCTTTCTTTCTTTCTTTCTTTCTTTCTTTCTTTCTTTCTTTTGTTCTTCTCTCTCTCTTTTTCTCACTCTCTTTCTTTCTTATTTCATTTTGACTTTTTTATCTTTCTCTCTTTCTTTCTTTTGTTTCTTTCTTTCATTCTTTTCTCTCTCTTTCTTGCTTTTTCTTTCTTTCTTTCTTTCTTTCTTCTCTCTTATTTCATTTTGACTTTTTTATCCTTCTTTCTTTCTTTCTTTCTTTCTTTCTTTCTTTCTTTCTTTCTTTCTTTCTTTCTTTTTTCTCTCTATCTTGCTCGCTTTTTTCTTTCTTTCTTATTTTCTTTCTTTCTTTCTTTCTTTCTTTCTTTCTTTCTTTCTTTCTTTCTTTCTTTCTTTCAGTCTCTTTTTCTTATTTAACTTTTTATTTAATTTTTTATTTCTTCTCTCTCTCTTTTTCTTACACTCTTTCTTTTTTTATTTAATTTTGACTTTTCTTTCTTTCTTTCTTTCTTTCTTTCTTTCTTTCTTTCTTTCTTTCTTTCTTTCTTTCTACATAAAAGGTTGTGATAGAAGATGATTTTTCTTTACTCACATTGTTTTTACTTTTCATATATTCGATTTACAAATGTTTTTTCTTTGTCCTGAGACTTTATCCCACAGATTGTTCAGAAGGGAAAGTGTGACAGCGTAAAGAAGAAATAAAACCCTATTCGAGTAATCGATGATGTATTTAAATATCTGACAGTCTGGAAAGCCTGAAATTCGGTCTACTTCCTGCTCCCGAATTCAACACACACTCTAGACGGTTGTTTAGAAATAAAAGCCGAATCATCCATCGCCTGGATGTTAGGAGATGAAAATCCTTTCTTCGAGCTCCACCCTCTTCTCTCAGCAAGCCCGTAAAAGTCAGAGAGATATATGTAGCACGCTCTGATATAAACACCCGAGTGCAGTCGATGCAAATAGGAGGCTGGAGAAAAGCTTCAGCTCTCTGAAGGTTATCGCTTCAGCTGGGAGAGAACCGTCGCATTCAGCATTCATTCACTCCCTTGCTCAAATAAATAAATAAATAAATAAATAAATAAACAAACAAATAAATAAATAAATAAATAAAAATCCCTCAAATGGATTGGCAATGTGTCAAAGGACAAATGCATGAATAACCTGAAAATCTGGGCAGCTTCTACTGTGTGTGCTCAAGGTCTTCATTTTCGCTCTTAATTAAAAGTACACCATCAGGAATGCAGAAAAAAAAAAGCATAAATAAATAAAAACAGATTGGAAAGATCGGTCTTAACAAAACAGATGAATCTGAAAAGGGAGGTGACAGAACTTCCTCATCTGAATCAAACACTGTTGAACAAAAAAACAATCACGGAATTAATACAAAAAGCGTCTCCGAGATCAGACGTCCCAGTAACCGGAATCTTCTCAAAAACCTTCGGCTTAAATGTCTTTCCGATAAAAACAACAGAAATCGTCTTATTGTCCGGTTATTGTGTGAATCTCAGTTTTATACATTTATTTCGATTTTATTCTCGATAACGTTCACTCATGGAAAATTCATTTAGCACTAGAATTATTTTCATTTTCTACATTATGTCTTCAACTGGAAGTTGTTTTGCTCATCGTTTGAATTTCGGCAGAAGAAGAGAACTGAAGCTTTTTCCCTAATGACATAATGACATATTGCTCTCACTGTACACTACACACTATGAAGAGTATCAGCAAGAATCAAAGGAAAGGTGTAGAAGACGGTAGTGAGAGCAGCTCTGCTGTATGGGTTAGAGACTGTAGCAGTGAGGAAAAGACACGAGGCAGAGATGGAGGTAGTAAAGATGAGGATGTTGAGGTTCTCTTTAGGAGTGACGAGGATGGACAGGATTAGGAACGAGCACATCAGAGAGACGGATCAGGTTGGCTGTTTTGGGGACAAGGTCAGAGGAGGGAGATGGTTATATTGGTAGAAGGATGTTGGAGAAGGAGCTGCAAGTAAGAGGTCTAGAGGAAGGACAAAGAGGAAATACATGGACATGTTAAATTAGGGGGGCACGGTGGTTTAGTGGTTAGCTCATTCGCCTCCGGGTTGGGGGTTCGATTCCTGCCTCCGCCTTGTGTGTGTGGAGTTTGCATGTTCT
>NC_083474.1:20410608-20498108 GCF_030014155.1 Tachysurus vachellii
AATTCATTTTATTTAATATACATAGAAAATTTGGACCAATCCGAACGAAGAATTCAACACCTAGGTGTTATCATACTGAAGAATCCGGCAATAAACCTTAGGCCTTTATTTATTTAGACTCTTTTCCAGACCTGGAGCTTTGTACTTTGTACTTAAAGATATTTCGGTGATTTCCCCGTGTAAACTCCGAGATTTGACTCATAATTTGATTGCCAGGTTTAATTCTCAGAGCAGTCACTATAAATCCTCCAGCGCTGTAATCTTTGCCTGAGCCAGATAAACTTCCTCGTCAGTCACTCCCCGGATATTTTGAGTCATGAATACCTCAGGCGGTTAGCTCAGAGCGCTAGGAATAGTAACAGACATGTCGTCATTCATACCGGCGGAGAGAATGCTGGGATCTGGCCGTGTTCCCTGGCTCGGCGTTCAGGCAGCCTGTCAGGACTTGGATGAAGAGCAAACCCTGAATCACATCCCCCTGATTCTCCAGGCACTTCCTTTCACCCACCTTACTGGAATCTCCTCCCACTGAGGGCCCTGAGGAGAGCACATTCTCTCCCTGGAGATTATTTTTACCGCTCTGTCTTTGGAGCAGACCACCGGCCTCGAGCCTGGATCAGGACACGCTCTTACATTACAGAGCTGTCTAACAATAAATAAGACACACCACAGGGTGTAGAGGAGCGGTGTCTCGGTTTGGTGAAGCGAGCTAGTGACGAGTAAGGCATTAGTTAGTAGTTCATTTGTAATTAGTACAGTAATAGTGTTTAGGAACATTTATAGAAAATATTATTTAAACATGGTTTACTGCTTAGGTGTAAAGTTGGTTGAAGTGTGAATGTGAATATCAAAAGTGACTTAAATGTATAAATCTGAACTGTTGAGGGTTAAGGGCCTTGCTCAAGGGCCCAGCAGTGTTAGCCTGGAGGTCTTAGGACTTAGACTTACAAACTTTCACCCATCTGATCAACGTCCTAACCACTAAACTACTGCTGCTGATTATTAACTAAAACATATTCCTCTGTTATATTTGTAGTGACAATACATTTTCTCTGTTTCACTCTCTTTCTGTCTCTCTCACTGCCTCACTCTCTGTCTCACTGTGTCTCTCTCTCACTGCCTCACTCTCTGTCTCACTGTGTCTCTCTCTCACTGCCTCACTCTCTGTCTCACTGTGTCTCTCTCTCACTGCCTCACTCTCTGTCTCACTGTGTGTCTCTCTCTCACTGCCTCACTCTCTGTCTCACTGTGTCTCTCTCACTGCCTCACTCTCTGTCTCACTGTGTCTCGCTCTCACTGCCTCACTCTATGTCTCACTGTGTCTCGCTCTCACTGCCTCACTCTGTCTCACTGTGTCTCTCTCTCACTGCCACGTGTTAGATTTAAGCTCCACGTACGCAGCAAATTTCTGGAGTTAGACATGAACTTGGGTAAGAGTTAGATTTTGGAGTTTATTTTCTAACATAGACTGTTTAAGTTTACTCTACAGCAGTCTAATGAGTCTGGTTCTAATGGGTCTGATTCAAGACATAGTTTTTTTATGCTGTGAATATGCTGGGCTTTTCAGAGAATACTGATCTTGAGTGGATGTAGTACCTCTGTGTTTAAGGTGTTGAGTTATTAATCAGATGGTTAATCTGATTAACCCTCAATTGTTCAGTTGTATAAATGTAAGTCACTCTGGATGACGGCATCTACCAAATGCTGTAAATGTATTCATGTTTTTTTTTTTTTACCTGAAACCATTTTAGACCATAAAAGGGTTATTTAAAGACAATGAAAAGGTTATTTAAATAGACTTAAATGAAGTTAATTAAAGTTAAATTTAACTCTATATGTTAGAAGAAGGGGGGCACGGTGGCTTAGTGGTTAGCACGTTCGCCTCACACCTCCATGGTTGGGGGTTCGATTCCCGCCTCCACCTTGTGTGTGTGGAGTTTGCATGTTCTCCCTGTGCCTCGGGGGTTTCCTCAGGTTACTCCGGTTTCCTCCCCCGGTCCAAAGACATGCATGGTAGGTTGATTGGTATCTCTGGAAAAAAATGTCTGTAGTGTGTGAGTGTGTGAGTGAATGAGAGTGTGTGTGTGTGCCCTGTGATGGGTTGGCACTCCGTCCAGGGTGTATCCTGCCTTGATGCCCGATGACACCTGAGACCCGAGGTACCCCGTGACCCGAGGTAGTTCGGATAAGCGGTAGAAAATGAATGAATGAATGTTAGTAGAATTTTAACTCCTGTAAAGAGCTGAAAAATCGACTTCCAGAAAAGAGTTCATTTAACTTTGTTTTTTTTTTTTTTTCTCAATTTGGTTGATATCGCTAACTTGTCTTACTAACTAGGTTTTGTAATGAATTAGTTCGCTAGCTAGCTGTCATTAGCTAGATTCCACCATATTATCCTACAAACTGTATACTACCTTCTCTATATTATCAAGTTATATATTTTTTTCTCTCTCTCTCTAACCATTGAGGCAAAATAATCCTCAAACATCATCTTTTATTTTACAACGGAAATATTTTTGCCTTTTGGATCGTTCCAAAAATAACCTCTGTGACCAACTACAGTTTATGATTCTTACATGTTTTTGTTCATCGAGATAATCCTCACAAACCACAAATGAGCACGGCTTAAATAAGATCAGGAGAAATAAGAAGTTAAAGTTATAAAGACTATAAACGAAGCTCCACCACACACAGTCACATGACTTCAACGTGACCATCGCTAAGCTTCAACTCTTCAGTCTTTATGTAAAAATCATCATGTTCCCTGATCAGGATCCACGGAGCTCTTTCTGTGGATGAATGTGTTTGAGGTGGAAGTGTGTAAGAGTGTGTTATTAGTTTTAACACAACCAGGATGCTGTAGGAGATGAGTTTCCTGTTCGGCGTGACAACATTTAACGTCTCAGACGACCTCTGAATTCTTTGTCGGGGTTTAACTGATTTTTTTATATGGTTGAATAACATGAGGAAATATCCTCAGCATACAGTATATCTTCATTCAGTCATATAAACAAAAACATTTTATAAAGAAATAAACCACTGTGTCATACTGTTACAGGAAAATAACCAACATTAGTGTAGTGAGCTTCACTTGTGATCACTTCATAGAGTGACAATGAATATATGAGCAGGGGTGTACAAACTTTTGATTGGGAACACAGGTGACATAGTAGAGAGTATTATGTAAACAGTTACTCTTGAGATCAGTCTTCATTTATATCTTTTTATTTTTTTACATATTTTTTTTTGATTTACATTTCTATTTAAAAGTAAAAAAAAAAAAAAAGATTGATAACATTTCATTTGAGCAAACAATTAAATACATAAATCGCAATATTGGAAATTGAAACCATTTCAAAATTTATCCTGGATTGAAATTTAGATCAGATTTTTTTCTGCATTCACATAATTCAGACCAAAAACTTTTTTTTTTTTTTTTTTGAAAAAAATTGTGATGCAAATTTTAAATGTTCTTGCTTTCATTTTTAATGCAAAAAAACTAAAAAGAACATTTTGCATCAAAAATTTGAATTTCAATTTCGGATGCAAATTTTTTATTTATTTTTTTGTTTCGTTTTCTGCATTAAAAAACAAAGCAAGAAATCACAAGCAGAGGATTGTTCTTTAATCTCCCAGCAGTGAAGATGCATCTGTAATGATTTTTTTTCTTCTGAGAGCTGTGCTCATGTAGTCAGGGATTAGGCTGAACGTGTGTTGTGATGATGTCACACGAGGCATCTCCACCCATATCTGCGGAAAATCCGAGTCACTTTGAAAATGACGAGTATCACAGAGTTCGATTTTATGTTCATTTCTGTGTTCACAAAATCATTTCAGATGCTGTGATCGATCGATGTTTTTCCGGTTTAACCCGGTCTGTGTTTTGCACGTGATTCATTCTATTTCATTTCTAACCAATCAAGGAATCCGACATTCGTTAGCTCTGCAAACTCCTATTAACAATAAACCTCTATTCTGCATCACAGATTAAGATTTACTCTACTGTACAATGCCAAGACATTTTCAAATGATTTACAGCACACTCAAAAATCCAGTATTTAACTACGTATTTAACGTGAACGCAGAACTGCAACTCGTACACCGCCATTCATGCAATCATCTAAAAGGTCTGATTTTCAGCCGATGCTGTAATATACAGTATGTTTTAATCCTCTGTACTCCATTAGTTCTCTACAAAGACAAACTCATACAAAGGAATTTGTGTAATAAGTGCACAGTGTGTGTGTGTATGTGTGTGTGTGTGTCTCAGGTGATCAGTGCATACTCAAAGACTGCTGGAATCCTGAGCACTGCCACTGCCAAGAGAAAGGAGTGGCCGAAGCATCCGAAAACACATCTGTGTGTTTGAAACCCTGAAATTCAGGGTTTGGATTAAAGCTGGGATAGTTCAGAGCCTCTACAGAGTACTTGTATGCAGGAGAGAAGTTGCTGTAAGAAGTTGGAGAAGACAGTGATTTGAGAGCTCCAGATATGAGTGAAGAATTCTGTGGGATTCTCTGAAGGTCAGCATGGTGCTTGGAGTCTGACCAGTTCTCCGACGGTTCCTCTTGGCACTCAGGACTGACGCTCGATGGTGCATCTGGTTCTTCTTGCGGGTTTGAGTGTAAGAGCGCAGACAAAGCTGAGATGCGATGGATGGCCCGCCGCAGAGTTGCGATCTTTGAGAGACGTTTGCTGCTCAGGTCGTGATTCAGCACCATGCGCAATGCATTGAAGGCTTGGTTGTAGTCCAGGATGCGCTTGCGTTCTCGGACGTTCGCAGCGACCCTGCGAGCTTTGGATCGAGCCGGCCTCTTTCGCTTTTTACCAACGCTGACTTCCATGAGATCGCTTTCTGAGGATGCTAACCGAGCATCTTCACTGCGAGTGTTTGAAACCTCCAATCCTGATGCACAAGCCTCCTGCTCATCCTCCTCGGAAAACTCAGACTCCGTGCTAATGCTGGACAAACTCATGGTTACTGACAGAGTTCTCAGACTCACACCATGTTGCAAACCTCCACGGACACGTCCTTGGTTCACTTTGACATATCCGAGGCGAAAGGTGCTATTAAAGGCACTTAGACGAGGCATCACATGGGCCAATCAGCCGCTAGCAAAGGTGTGCTCAGTTTATAAGTTGCCTCGAGGGAAACTCAGGTATCACTCAACAGTCGCTGACACGCCTCCTGCGCTCACAGTCTGCAGAGGAAACGTGACAGGAATCAAAGACGTCAGCTTTATGGCTTAAAGAAAAATCAACAAACAACAAAAACTGTATTTGGTTATGAGCTACATTCACACACACATAATTAATATCATTTTTTATGTTAATTTTTTTGCAGAAATTATTCTCAATCAATTTATTTTGAAGACCTAAAGGTGATTTTTAAACGTTGGATGTTTTCCTTTTTTATGAGTTTATTTTCACAATTTGTTTTTACATATTACATTTAAATATAACGTTAATTTTTCACGTATTATTTTATCATTTTTTTACTACTTTATATTATTTCTTGATCATTTTTCACATTTTTTTGTTAGATTTTTGTCACAAAACAAAATTGAAAAAAATACATAAAATTTTTACACTGTGATTGATTCGATTTAGTATGTAATAACTCTATTCACATGATGTCACTTGTGAGCATGAACCTGAGAGTGATTTTTCCATGAGGAAGTTTATTTCAGTTCCACGTCACTGTATTAGAAAGTTATTCAGCGTAACTCAATATAAAATAATCTACATTTTTTTTAGAATAATAGGTAAAAGAAAGTGAAATTAATGCATAAATTGATTTCTTTACCAAAAATAAAAAATTTGAACAGAAACTTTGTCCTGTTTTATTCATTGTGCTCATTTATGTTAAGATATTAAGACCTCACTATGAAGCACGATGTCTCTTTTCAAAAACAAGAGGCCGACAGCAGGTCTAGCCGGGCCGCGGCAGAATATAAAGCGATGTGGGCGTGAACGTTGTCATAAATCTCAAGCTGCTCTGTTGACATGATCAGACAATAGCCTCAGCGCATCAAAGCTGGAAAGAAGGAACCTGAAGGTTTTATGGTTCCCTGTCTATCTGTCTTCACCCTCCTCCCTCCCTCCGTCTTTCCCTCCCTCCTTCCTCGTCCTGGCTGTCGGACATCTCCTGTGACGAGCAAAGCCGTTTGTCCAAATTAGCGGATGGTAATATTGTGAAACTTTAATGACAGGATGCTCTGGATTCTTTGTGCTTTCGACGCTTTGGTTCCTTTCATTCAGTATTTATGGCCCATTTTAATACATCAATATTTGTCTTGTCTAGTTCCTTTTTGGAAGTGGATAAATGTATTTTTAAAAAAAAGTGGAACGGTGGGAGGAAATCTTGTACTTAGATGCTGTAACAAACAAAACATCTGGGGTTTATTTTATATTTTCACTCTGCTCTCACGTTGCATAGAATTACATAATTAAACATACTTATATAAAGAAAACACTATACACGATCCATCTGATGCTATCCTCATGTAGGAATCTCATACTCGTAAACATAGCCCATTACAACCTTCAGTAGCATGTGAGACAATGCGACGTAGTGAGTAGCATAGCGTATGGCGTTGTGTTAATTAATAAAAGAAATCCGGGAGTGTTTCATGAATAATGAAAGCAATCGGTCAAAGCAGATTGTAAGCTGTAAGTGTTTTGTGAAAATATCAAGATACTGTAAGGAAGTAATCTGTCGTCATACAGTACGAATGATAATAAATATAAACCTAGCATGAGGAGGTCACTGCTAGCACCAAGCACTAGTGTAGCTAGGTGAAAAAAAGACAACGCTAGGGTTCTGATAAATAGAAGAAAAACATCTACCTCTGTGTATCATATTGTGTATATATAAGCTTACATTAAATGTCTAGAGGAGAAATAGAGCATGGAAGGAAGTAGCAGAGATTGTTAACACCAGGGGCGATTCTAGAATTTTCATTTTAGGGGTGCTCAGCCCCCAGGGTAGGGTTGTATACTACTAACCTTATTGCAATCCACTATTCCATTGTATTCCCTGTATTTCACTGTAAAAAAATGAAAAAATTTAGATGTGACCAGTCACTAGAAAATTTTGAGTTGTGAATGTAGTTTTTTTTTTACAATGAAGACTTCCTGATTCATTACTCACTGTACAAACACACGTACACACATTTCCAGTACAAACACAACATTTTACTGTTTGCATTTCTATGCTCACATAAAAATCTCAGATAAGGAACTTTTTTGACAAAATAAAATTAACTTTTAAGCAACTTTTAACCAGAAAATAACATAAAAGCCATAAACTTTGACTATGCATATCAGCAATATAAACAACACATGTATGAGGCTGGACAATGGACTGTAGTTAACTATCAGAAGGAATGAAAAACAAGGCGAAAATGAAGCAGCTTGTGAGAAGCAGGACAAAGTTTTTGCAGCCCAGTTACTGGTCTTTCATTGAGACCATCAACCTGTGTCTTCTCTCCTTAAGAGTAGCAAACCTTTTGATAATTTTATCATGGTCCAATTGCTCAACGACATCTTTCTCGATGGCCGTAAGTTATATAAGTGTGTGTCACACACCTTGTACTCTCTGATGTTCGCTCTGCTCGGCGTCCATGCGGATTGAAAAACGCGCTGAATCCACGCAGACTCAGTTCAGGGGAGGACCCGAAACATGACGCAGCTTGTCGCCGCTTCAAATGCATTTTTAAAGGGGACTGAAGCGATCAAAAAATAATTAATCAAATAATTTTTTAGGGGGGCTGGGCAGACGTTTAGGGGTCTAAAGCCCCCCTAAAAAGGGCCTAGTGACGCCCCTGGTTAACACCTCAGGTGAGTGGCACTAGAGTGCAGCTAGTAATGTTAGCATGTTTTGCTAAGAAATGTATGTGAATCAAAACACAACTGATGTATTTTATATAAACTGCATTTCAGATTGCAGGAATTTTGAAAAGGTCTCTGGCTAATAAAAATTCCTTCACAAAATAACTGTTAAGTTCATTCAATTTAGCAATTTAGCAATTTATGAATGTTAATGTCTCTACAAAAAAATTGTTTACATGTTGAATATGTGTATATTTTTCCAGAAATTACTTTTACACGATTTATTTTTAACACTTTTTTAAAAAACAGGAATCAATTATTTTCACCTCTAGTGTCTTTGTGTTTATTTTTCTCCAACTGATTTTTTTCATTGTTTATTATGTTCAAAGGTGATTTTTTTAAACTATTTTCTAACATCATGAATTATTTTGTCACATTATTAATTTTTTATTTCATTTCTCATCTCTAATTATTCCTTTTTACATTTTCATGATTTTTTTTACATACATTATAATTCATTTGATTGAGTTTGATTCATTTGATTGAGTCAATTTATTTACATGTATATTCATTATTCATTTGACCTCTTTGATTCATTTGATTCACATGATGTCATGTTTTTCAGCTTCAGCTTCCTTCAATAAGGATGTTCATTTCAGCATTTTGGCTTCTACAAAACTCTAGTAACAACAGTAGCTCCAGCCACACAACACAAAGCAACTTGACTTAGATTCAGATTTTACACATTTATCACTGGTTGTAAAGAAGTGTGTCTGAGTCAGAAGAGCTTTTACTTCTTCACAGCCAGAGAACATCCATCATTTTGAAAATTGCTGGCTTTAACTTAAATTTATGACCTTTTTTTTTGTTTTCTTTCTAAAGTTTATGGCTGTAAGCTATTTAAAATAACCCACAACTCCATGCATTGAGGTTGTGTAAAGGGTGAGAAGGACATTAGTGCTTTGGTTAGGCCACGTATCTGCTCATAAGGAGATGTTACTCCTGGTGCTTACAGCAGCTCAGGATGTTTTTTATGAGGAACAGCACTACAGTCAGGCCTCAAGCCTAAGCCTGAACTAAGGAGCAATTGCTGACACTCAGATCCTATCAGTCCAGTGGGTGTGTGAGGGTTATAACACTTCCATTGCTTCCTTCCTGCCCACCATTTAGGGCTGACCACTAAGAGACTCATTATGAATGCAGGATCCGCTGCCCTCTTCCAAGAGCAATTTGAGCAGCTTAATGTATAAATCATAATAAACCTTATCATCCATATCATTGTGTCATACGTAGTTATAAGATAATAATAAAGATATTATTTAAGTTATAATAGAGAAAGTCATTTCTACTGTTACCACTGCATCATTTTATCTACATTTAATTTTATGAAACACTCCACAAAACAAGTTATAGCAAGTACAGTGTAAACATTCATTCCCTTACCAGCCTCTTGTTTTTCAGTAAGGTGTTACTATAGAAACTATTAGAATTACTATAGAAATGACTGTAGTTACTATAGAAAAAAAAACAGAATTCGTATTTTTAAAAGGAGAATAGAGTTATAATAGGGGGCACAGTGGCTTAGTGGTTAGCCCGTTCGCCTCACACCTCCAGGGTTGGGGGTTCGATTCCCGCCTCCGCCTTGTGTGTGTGGAGTTTGCATGTTCTCCCCGTGCCTCGGGGGTTTCCTCCAGGTACTCCGGTTTCCTCCCCCGGTCCAAAGACATGCATGGTAGGTTGATTGGCATCTCTGGAAAATTGTCCGTAGTGTGTGAGTGAATGAGTGTGTGTGTGCCCTGCGATGGGTTGGCACTCCGTCCAGGGTGTATCCTGCCTTGATGCCCGATGACGCCTGAGATAGGCACAGGCTCCCCGTGACCCGAGGTAGTTCGGATAAGCGGTAGAAAATGAGTGAGTGAGAGTGAGAGAGTTACAATAGAAACAAATAGAGTTACTATAGAAATGAATGTATATACTTTTGAAACAATTAGAATTACTATTAAATGACAAGAGTTACATGACTAGACTTATATAGATAACCATGACTAGACTTATATAGAAATAACTGTAGTTACTATATAAACAACTAGAATCACTATAAAATGACTAGAGTTATATAGAAATGACTGTAGCTACTAAAGAAACAACTAGAATTATTATAAGAAATGACTAGAGTTACTATAGAAGTGACTGGAGTTACTAAAGAAACAACCCGAATTACTATACAATGAATAGAGTTAATACAGAAACGACCATAGTTACTATAGAAACAAATAGAATTCATATAGTAACAACTATAATTATAGTAAAAAAATGACTACTGTTACTATAGAAACAATTACAGTTACTATGGAAAGAACTATGTAGCTCTTATGGAATAGCTTAAGAGGTTTTTTAACCCAGCTACATCCACTTTATTTTATACTATTCTACACTATTCTATGCATATTGTAATAGAGTTGTTTTTTTGAACATCAGTAACTGTTTGTTTTGACAGTTGTGTCATATCCTGAGGGCTGCGACTGGTATTTTCCACTTCGGCAATAAAATCCAAATTGGTTTTTGTTAGTGGAAAATCAAGTTGCTTAAGAGAGAATTACAACATCAGCCTTCCTTTACTTGTTCTGCAATTATAATGTAATGTGCAGGTTGGCTAAATACAGGTCTGCAGCTTCTGTCACTCTGCGTGTTTGCTCTGTAATTTGAAATTAGATGAAAACCCTTTACATGTTCAGCTAGGCTGAGTTCATTCAATTAAGTTCAGAGAAAGAAGATTCACAGCAACTCAAATGGCTTCATCTATAAAATCACTACAATGAAAATGATTTTTATCCATGACTTGGGCTACAAATATATTACAGTTGTTATGTGATCTGTTTGTTACGACATATCATCCATATACAAAATGCATCCTATAGTAGGGAAATGGATGTTTCCTCTGGAGGGGAATAATGCTCATACTGTAGGAGTGTTTGGAGTCAAGAAAACAAGAATGTTCTCACCGTCTGGGAGAATGTCTGTGTAATTGCTTGTGCCTAAAAGCACCAGTTATGTGAAGAAGAAAACGTTCTCAACACTTAGTGAACTGTCTGAAGGTCACAACAGCTGTAAATCGGGGTTTTTCTCCCATGGGAACTTAGAAGCAGAAGTTAGTATGACCATTTTTTTTTGTCTTTACAAGATTGTAACGCAGTTGTTCTTAGGAAATAATCTGATCATTTACATTACACAGATTGACAAAATGGTGCCTTCATTTGTCTTGTTTGACAAACAAATTAGTTAATTGAATTCCTCGATTTGATATTTCAAATTGGAATATGCTATTATATTTCCCTGACCTCAAACTGATTAATAAGGCTATTAAATCTACTGAAACATTTGCACACATTTATTAAATGAAAATGCTTGACATGAGGGCATGTAGATATCAAATAGTTCATAAGCACCAGTTACACTCCACATGCTTCCTCTGGGACACAAAGAGTCTTTCAGCAAACTGCTGTATCAGTTTGGGTTTGTATAACATACTCAAAAAAAAGTGCAATCCTTCCTCTCCTGCATATATGAGTTCTAGCTAGCTTTGCTCTGATGGACAGGACTGAAAAAGTATTACACCCTGCCCACTTTGAGAGAACTAATAGCTTTGGTTCTTTGGCTTTCAATCATGTATGGAACTGGAAGCTCATGGGTTAAGACATTGGACTACTGGTCAGAAAGTTCTCACTCACTCACTCATTTTCTACCGCTTTATCCGAACTACCTCGGGTCACGGGGAGCCAGGCGTCATCGGGCATCAAGGCAGGATACACCCTGGACGGAGTGCCAACCCTTCGCAGGGCACAAACACACTCTCATTCACTCACGCAATCACACACTACGGACAATTTTCCAGAGATGCCAATCAACCTACCATGCATGTCTTTGGACCGGGGGAGGAAACCAGAGTACCCGGAGGAAACCCCCGAGGCACGGGGAGAACATGCAAACTCCACACACACAAGGCGGGAATCGAACCCCCAACCCTGGAGGTGTGAGGCGAACGTGCTAACCACTAAGCCACCGTGCGGTCAGAAAGTTTAAGAGGTCAAATTCTCTTGTCATTTCTAGACTGGATTTCTGCAACGTACTATGAACGCAATCCGTCCTCTGCAAATGATCCAAAATGCAGCTGCACGGCTTGTTTTCAACCTGCCTAAGTTCTCGCATACCAACCCGCTGCTGCGATCCCTCCACTGTCTTTCGGTAGCTGCACGCATCAGATTCAAACCACTGATGCTGGACTACAAAGCCAAAACTGGACCAGATCCCTCTTACCTCAAAGCCCTCATCACTCCTCGCACTGCACATCGCACCCTCAGATCTACCAGCACTGCTCGACTGGTTCCACCATCTCTCAGGGTAAGAAGCGAGTATACTACAAGACTCTTCTCTGTTCTGGCACCAAGGTGGTGGAATGAACTTCCCCTAGAGGTCCGGACAGCTGAGTCACTGGCTATTTTCAAGCGGCGGTTGAAGACCTACTTATTCAGGAAACACTTCAACTAACACTTCTTTCCTTTGCATTTAAAAAAAAAAAAAAAAAAAAAAACACAACCTTTGACACTTTTTCATTGTAACTTTGAACAAATGTTTTAAACTCATGGTATCTTAAGTATGTAACTTAGTGAGCCAGCATTAATGTATTCAGTGTTAGAGATTTAAGCACTTATGTACGTCGTCTGGATAAGGGGGTCTGTCACATGCTGTAAATGTAAATGTAAATGTCCATCTATTGACGATAGTCAGTGTCTAAGCTGTTCCAGCAGCTAGGGGAAGTCCTTTCCATCACCTTGGTGTAAGAACAACAGTCTTGCTATATACTGTACCTACCTCTTACCCTGAGAGATGGTGGGAGCAGTCGAGCAGTGTCAGTAAATTGGAGTGAAGTGTAAGGAGTTCAAGGAGTGATAAGAGCTTTGAGGTAAGAGGAGATGGTCTCAATTAGGCAGATTGAAAATAAGTCATATCACTGCATTTTGGATCATTTACAAAGGACAAATAGCGTTCAGAGGTAGACCTGCAGGAAGGGAGCTGCAGTAATCCTGTCTTGAAATGACAAGACTTTGAACAAGTACTTGAGCATCCTGTGTGGGTAAAAATGTCAGAATCCATTTCTGAGAGAATCATTAATGCTGGCTCACTAGGTTACATACTTAAGATACCATGAGTTTAAAACATTTGTTCAGAGATACAATGAAAAAGTGTCAAAGGTTGTGTTTTTTTTTTTTTTTTAATGCAAAAGATAAGGAAAGAAGTGCTAGTTGAAGTGTTTCCTGAATAAGTAGGTCTTCAACAGCCGCTTGAAAATAGCCAGTGACTCAGCTGTCCGGACCTCTAGGGGAAGTTCATTCCACCACCTCGGTGCCAGAACAGAGAAGAGTCTTGTAGTATACTTGCCTCTTACCCTGAGAGATGGTGGAACCAGTCGAGCAGTGCTGGTAGATCGGAGGGTGCGGGGTGCAGTGCGAGGAGTGATGAGGGCTTTGAGGTAAGAGGGAGCTGGTCCATTTTTGGCTTTGTAGGCCAGCATCAGTGTTTTGAATCTGATGCGTGCAGCTACCGGGAGCCAGTGGAGGGATCGCAGCAGCGGGGGGGTATGCGAGAACTTTGGCAGGTTGAAAACAAGCCGTGCAGCTGACAAAGACCTACCTCATCCTGAAACTTTCCCTGTTTGTTTTCTGTACTTATGTATTTAAATATAATTCTTCTCAGAATTTAAAACAGAGCTCCTATCCATAAGTCTTTTACCTTGTGAACCAGTGTTGATTAGTTTGTTGATAAAGACCTACAAGTACATTTTGTACATTGCTCTGGATAAGGCCGTCTGTCAAACGCCATAAATGTAAATTTAAAGTCAAAGAATCCATGGCAGTCATATTTGTAGGGCACAGTAAGTGTGTCCTGGGTAACATATTTGTCTCTTGTCATTTATATGAAAGTTGAGGGTTAAGTGCCTCGCTATCCCAAAGGTCTAACAGTTGCAGGTTGGTGGCACTGAGATTTAACATGCAACATTTACAATCTGAAGTCCAATCTCTTCCAGTCAAGTCAAGAAGTTTTTACTGTCCTCTCAAGCCATATACAGCTGGTACTGTTTCTCCAGTCCCATGGTGGTACATAAAACATAGAACTACCGGAGACAACAGGACTAAATACACTACACAGGACTACACTTCAGATTCAGATTTTTGTGTCTCTTACACAATCATACACAGTACAACATCAAGAGAAATGCTTTCTACGACTAGCTGTGTATTAAAAATAAAGTCAAATAAAAAAAAATAAAAAAATGCAATTTAAAAAGTAAAAGCTGGGGGCACGGTGGCTTAGTGGTTAGCACGTTCGCCTCACACCTCCAGGGTTGGGGGTTCGATTCCCGCCTCCGCCTTGTGTGTGTGGAGTTTGCATGTTCTCCCCGTGCCTCGGGGGTTTCCTCCGGGTACTCCGGTTTCCTCCCCCGGTCCAAAGACATGCATGGTAGGTTGATTGGCATCTCTGGAAAATTGTCCGTAGTGTGTGATTGCGTGAGTGAATGAGTGTGTGTGTGTGTGTGTGTGTGTGTGTGTGTGTGCCCTGTGATGGGTTGGCCCTCCATCCAGGGTGTATCCTGCCTTGATGCCCGATGATGCCTGAGACGCACAGGCTCCCCGTGACCCGAGGTAGTTCGGATAAGCGGTAGAAAATGAGTGAGCGAGAGAGTAAAATAAGGATATAAAATGGAATTTGCTGTAAATAGGCAAAATTTAGAAAAATATAGCATAAGAATTCAAAGGCTAATATAGTGATATAAATGACAGGAATACAGGATTGCTATAAACTGCATGAAAAAGACAATTATTGAGAAAGTTTTATAATGTATTAAATGCTGTGGATTTATGCATACAGGACAGTTAACAGCAAAGAAGATAGTATGTGGTTCATAGAGCAATTTGTTTTGTCCTAAAAGCTAAAAGCTTAATCCTTTACGTTGCTGAAAGCATTAACAGAACAAACCTGCTCTTAAACTGTAACGTTTTGTAGAAATCCTTGTGATAGTGTTTGTCATGAGAGGACCTTAGAGGAAATACGCTCTGTGACAAACTTCTGAAGGTCTTTGTAAAACAAGTGGTGAAGAACAACAGGTCTTTAGAAGGTTCAAGTGATTTTAAAAGTTCACATTCTTGTTTACTGTGTCTAACGTGCTCATGAATGAAGCCCCACGAAGCTTTGACGTATAAAAGCAACGGTCAAAGAATTTGTGTCTTAAAATGTGCTTTTTTTTTTTATAATCATAACACCTGGATTAAATAAGATGCAGTTAATCATTTGACTGTTATCATTACCTCCCTCGGTTGATTTTTTTTTCCCAACGACAGTGTTGTAACAATTCAACTCACAATTCTCCTCCTCCACACCAGAGGGAGCCACCACCCGAATTTTGAGCACTTCCGGATCTAAGGGACACTTCCAGGTTGTAGGGTATTTAAACCACATGCATGCTACTAATGGGGTGATGTATTGCCTCTGTTAGATAGTACCAAGCCATGCTATTTTTTGGATTTCTTTACCTGTGTATCAACCATTGCCTGTATTTTGTGATTTTTTTTTTTTGTTTTGTGACTTGGGTCTGTTTGCCCTGCAAAATGTCTTTCTGTACTTCTGAACTCTGGCTACTCTTTTAGCTACGCTATTGTTTGCTACTTTGGTTTGTACATTTCACACACTATATAAACCCCACGACGGCCGGTATCAGGCTTGTCGTTACAAGTGTATAATTTACTGATGTGTTCTTCTTATATTACAGCAATGAAACAAAATCTCAAACCTTTTCCATTCACATATCTGTTCATAGATATGTCTATCGTTCACTACTATCCAAGTCAAGTCAAGTAGCTTTTATTGTCATTTCAACCATATATAGTGAAAGTGCAGTACACAGTGAAATGAGACAAGGTTTCTTCAGGACCAGGGTGCTACACAGAACAAAGTCCTAGCCACATTAAGTGCATCTGTGCAACCTGGTGTTAACAGTGCAAGACACTGTGCAAGACAAAAAAGACAATTACACATACTGTATGTTCTATAGTGCATGTGCTGAAATACGGGAATGAACACTTAATATAGTAGCAGCAGTTATATGAGGTAATGAATTGTGCAAAACAGCAATCGACTGAAATGTGCAAGTCAAAATGTGCAAAGAGCAAAAACAGTGCAAAAAGTCCATACAGTTGAGTGTGTGTGTTGTGCTCAGTACAGTTCAGTTCAGTTATTGAGGACTCTTATGGCTTGTGGAAAGAAACTGTTACACAGTCTGGTCGTGAGGGCCCGAATGCTTTGGTACCTTTCTCCAGATGGCAGGAGGGTGAAGAGTGTGTGTGAGGGTTGCTGTTGGCTTTTCGGATGCAGCGTGTGTTTGTAAATGTGCATGATAGAGGAAAGAGAGACTCCAGTGATGTTCTCAGCTGTCCTCACTATCCATTGCAGGGTCTTGTGATCTGAGATGGTGCAGTTCACAAACCAGACAGTGATGCAGCTGCTCAAGATGCTCTCAATGATCCCTCTGTAAAACCATTGTAAGAAGTAGAGACGCTGCTGGACTTTCTTGGTGTTGGAGCTGGTGTTTAGTGTCCAGGTGAAGTTTTCCGCTAGATGAACACCAAGATGTTTGGTGCTCTTTACGATCTCTACAGAGGATCTGTCGATGTTCAGTGTAGAGAGGTCGCTCTGTGCTTTCTGAAGTCAACAACCGTCTCTAGTTTTATCAACATTCAGGTTGTTGATAAAACAGGTTGTTGGCTCTACACCAGGCAGTTAGATGTTGCACCTCCTATATGTATGCTGACTCATCGTTCTTGCTGATGAGACTCCCCACGGTTGTGTCATCAGCAAACTTGATGATATGGCTCGATCTGTGCATTGCTGTGAGTCAGCAAGGTGAACTGTAGTGGGCTAAGCACACAGCCCTGAGGGTGTCCAGTGCTCAGTGTTGGTGCTGGAGATGCTGTTCCCAGTCCGGACTGGCTGTCAGGAAGTCCAGGATCCAGTTGCAGAGGGAGGTGTTTAGTTCCAGCAGACTCAGCTTCTCAATCAGGTGCTGAGTAATGATTGTGTTGAATGCAGAACTCCAGTCTATGAACATCATTTGTATGTAAGTGTCTTTATTGTCCAGGTGGGTGAGGGCTAAATGAACGGCTGTGGCAATGGCATCGTCCGTGGAGCGTTTTGGACTATATGCAAACTATAGGGGGTCCAGTGAGGGTGGTAACTGGGTCTTGATGTACCTCATGACAGGTTTCTCAAAGCACTTCATTACAAAAGCAAATGAATTCATGAGCAAATTCCTGTTCTCACTTATGTTATAGCAACTATAAACAGTTGTTTCTTTACCAATCTCTGTTTTTAGTTCTCTCTCTTAAAGTTAAGTCAAAAACTGCTTATCATGTTACCCAGTAACTGCAAAATGTAGAACTAAAAGTACAGCCTTGGAACATCACCTATTTCTTTATTAAGGGGATTATTATTACTGTTGGATAGCGAAGAGTCCTTTTTTCGCTAATTAGCTGTAACTATTCTATTCTAAAGATAACGTGTTGGAATGAGGACATTTATAAAAACCTGTGAAGATGTTCATCAACAGCTTCCGACCAATCAGATTTGCGACTTCAACAGAATAGAACAGTGTGCATGTGTACGTGTAGGGGTTTTCCAGACTCCCAGCAGTGAGCGCTAAAGGCAATGATAATGGTGTAATGGAAATTTCTAGAAACATCCAGGGCTCTATTGAAGGGCTTTGAAATAAAAAAACAAGCAAAAAATAAAAGCAGCATATTGTCATTGGCACACATTCTCCACCGATCGGCTCGTCTTGCCCGGCTTCTTGGCACAGCGCTGTGTCCTCTGTCCTGTCTTGTTAGAAGGAGAAGAGGATTTTTGGTTCCTTTCAGTCTCTGACTCAGCATCTCTAGAGCTGTGGAGGAGAGACGGAGTGGGAAGGAAGAAGGGGCAGAAGTGAGTCATGTTTATAACACACACACTTTCTTGGCTAAGACGGTTCAGGAAGCGGTGATAAGGTATACAGAAAGGCTCCTTTACCTCAAATTAATGATCTAGCCATAAGTAGGTTTGTTTTCATTAAGATTCAGACTTCCTCAGAGTCAGAGTGAAATCAGTGTTACTGTGTGTGTGTGTGTAAACAAGCCATTATTTCTGCTCAGTCATCATTGTGCTAGTCTAATACACCCTCTCTTTAAATACAATCAACAGTTAAACAAACAAATAAATAAATACATAAAATTGTAAACCTTTTTTCCTCTTAAAACAACTCGTGTTATTTTATTAGTAACACGGCTTTTGTAGCCATTGCTTATTGCCGTAAACCAAACCAGCTAAATAAGTTCTTTTTTGTGTGATTTGACACAACAGGTTTTCTGACTAAACATGGAGCGGTGGTAGCTCAAGTTTAACATTGTGAGTTGTTGATTGTGTTACGCCCCGTCTAGGGGTGAAGTCGCAACATGAAAGGGTACGAGGAAACAGGTAACTGAAAGAACAATATTTTAATTAAAAGAACAATTTCACAACTGGGGGTATGTCTACAGGAGCCGACAAGGCCAAAATAACAAACAGCTAATTATTGTACACTTTAACTTCCCTACTTGGCAAACAAAAAGAAAAGAAAATACAATTACTTCCCTGACTCCCTGAACAAAAACACAATCAATAAAAGATTCAAACAAAAATGGCATCGTTCTCCCTACCTCCCCAATAACACTAGATACAAATATTTACAGGTTAGCTAATAAGTCCAAACAGGGGCAATCCAGAATCAAAGTCAAAAGAACAGGCAGTAGTCAGCATTAACAGGAATGGCTGAACACACGAATACAACAAACAACTCTCACACAATACTAGCTAGCAGCAATACGAGTAACCAAACACAGCAAATGAGCCAAAAAGCTAAAACAGGAAGAGGGGGTGGAGGCTTTTATAGGCCGCAGGGAGTCAGCTGACCAGGCAGGGCGTGGCACCAGGTAAACCTCAGGAACCAATCGGTGTTCATCCTGCACAGAAACACAGACCAGGGTTCAAGCCTTAGCACCTGATCTCAAGCCTAAGATCAGGGTTTAAGCCTTAGCACAGTGGGGCCACTGTGGGGCCCTTGAGCAAGGCCCCAACCTTGTATAAGTATGCGAGTTGGGATGCACCTACTGGCATGTTTGTGTAGCATGCCTGGTTTCCGTCTCTCACACACTATAAATAGAGGCTATCTACTTAGTGTTGTGTTTTTTATCTGACTTTTCAAGGTTTTTTTCTGGTCTTTTCTCTTTACTGTCCAGTTGGTTAATCACTCGCTGTTCTGTTTGTTCTTTACAACAATTAATTCTGTTTGTTCTTGACAACAATTAACCTAAGATCTCTTTGCTGTCTTTACGTAACATGTGTACAAAGACATTGCCTAAAGTTTAATGTACACTACACTGATATTATTTCTCGTTAACAAATTTAAAACACATTCGAAACTTGAAGATAGTTACAAAGATGTCTCTGATACTCTCTGAAGCCCCGCCCCTTTCTCCCACACTGCAAAAAAAGACTTCTTAGCAAGTCGTGGCCTAATGGTTAGAGAGTCTGACTCGTAATCCTAAGGTTGTGGGTTCGAGTCTCTGGCCCGGCCACGACTGAGGTGCCCTTGAGCAAGGCACAGAACCCCCCAACTGCTCCCCGGGCACCGCAGCATAAATGGCTGCCCACTGCTCCGGGTGTGTGTTCACGGTGTGTGTGTGTTCACTGCTGTGTGTGTGTGCACTTTAGATGGGTTAAATGCAGAGAACGAATTCTGAGTATGGGTCACCGTACTTAGCCGTATGTCACGTCACAATAAATGATGATAGATGGGACTCGCTAACAACATCCTTCACACCTCAGTGCAGAAGAGTCGCCGGGATACGAGCAAGTTCCCCATGATGTCATCTCTACAGTGTTATGATGATGAGCTGGGTCTCATCAGGTCTCGTTGGTTGATTTAGTTGAGATTTGCATGAACGGGATAATAGCGACATGGCTGGCTCGTTCCTCATTCAAACGCCACCAGAACATTCCGGAAGAATGATATATGACATGGTAATGATACTGTTTACAGCTTGGATGAAAGGGGCATGAGAGAAAGAAAGAAAAGAAAAGGAAATCACTCTTTCTTTGCTCGAGGCAAAATAGCCCACAGAAAGGAGCATTAAACAGCGAGCTACACCTTTCACTGACTGATAATATTCCTAACAGACTGATTTATGCCTGAGCTGACAACATGACAACAGTCTCTGGTTTTGTGTGTGTGTGTGTGTGTGTGTGTGTGTGTGTGTGTGTGTGTGTGTGTGATTGATGTCCTGCAGTTTGTCTTTGTTATACCTCGAGAATTAACGTTTTCATTCCACCTTTAATGGTTAAAGTTGTGAATGGAAAATGACAGGAATATAAATCAGATACAATAAGGTTTAATTATGTTTTACACAACAGTCAGTTATTACGTTACACTGCAGCCGAAATATTTCATGTTGTTCAGGGTTTTTTTTTACTTTGGAGGGCTTTTCACACTGCACACTCATCGTTTAAAAAGTCACCTTTAACCTGAGTAGAGAAACGTCTCACGCTTATTATAATTAGAATTGAGGTTAGTGCTTCTTATGAAACTCGGGGTTATGAAACTCTGTGCCGAAGCAGGATCAGCTCGGCGTTTACAGCGTTAAGTCCGCATCACGGATCATGATGAACATGTCCAGAGAGAATGTTGCGGCTAGTTGCTTAGCAACAGACACTCAATCAGAAAATAAACAGCGTGTGAAAACCTCATATCAGGTAAAAATATGAATAAAGATTAGCATAGAAAGAACGTCTGGTCGACTTCACGACAAACTTAAAAGGAGTAAATAAGAAGATAAAGCTTTAAAAGATAACAGATCCTGCTTGGGTGCAGAACAACAGAGATGAACTTTTTTCCTCACTGATGTGAAAGCGTGAGACGAGCCGTTATTTAAAGCGGTAACACGCTGGATTTATCCAATCAGGGTTCTTGATGCTCGAATATGCAAATTAGAAGAAGTTTGCAGCAGGGATTAGGAATGTACAGAGTGAAACAAGGTCAGATTATGAAGAGCCAGGATTCAGTGTTAACCCGGGGAAAGTAGGAGCAGTGTGAAAACTCTGTCTATATAAACCCAGGATTCTGTTAGCTGGAGTTTTATTTTTAAAAAATAAAAAGTTTTAAAGTGTTTTATTCCTTTTACCCCACAGTAATTTGCTAAGAATTTGAATTTCATATTAAATGTAAAAAATGTATTTCAAACTTTCTGACCAATCAGAATCATGCATTCAGTGGTGCTGTGGTATAATGAACAGAATTCAAGGAGGTCTGGTTTTAATCTGTTAAATAAAAACAGCTGGAAATGTAAACACAGCTGGAGTTACAGATTTGCTACATGAAGACAAAGATCTTTAAATATGACAGAAATATCATTGTGGTTTGCTCACATAGCTGCAATAATCAACCTGTAAATAGAAAAAAAAAGAATAAATGAAAAGATGAAAGAGAAAAACACGAAATAAAAACACTAAAACAATGATTATATAGCTACTTACTACAAGCCAAATCTTTCTTTTTATATATACATTCATGTTTAGCTGAACGGTTAGAACCATTTAGCTCCGAGATTTGCTTAGGCTAAACTTAGGACGTCCTGAAATACGCCTCGATTCAAGCGACATGATCTTCTTCCTGCAAGCTGGCCCTCATGTCGTGTTCTCAGACACATGAAACCTTTAGACTTGTGCAGTGGAACATCCTAAATTTAGTTCGGGAAGTTCTGTTAGATGATAGTTTCTGTTTGATGTGTTTTAGATGCCACGACACGCCATGTAGTTTCCCTTCCATGATCATTTCAACTGCAATGAATCACTTGAATCATTTGAATCATTTGAATCATGATCATTTCAAATTTGGTAAAGATGCCTTTAAAAAGAAAGAATTTATACGTTTTTTACATAAAATAAAACCAGGATTAAGAGCATAACAGCGCTAAACTATACAAGTCAATATTTGGCGTGAGAAGCCTTTGCTTTTTAAGCTCCACACCAGAAATCAGATTCATGTGTCGTTTTATCTGACTCTACTTTTTTTGTAGCAAATAACATATAGTGTGACATACAAACATTTTGTGTTACATTTAATTAGAGGGTTGGAAAAGTAATGTTGGAGAAGTTAACAGTTTTTTCCCAAAGTAATGTAGAAGTCATAAAATAATATAACATAGGTTATAAAAATTAGTATTACATAAATTTACAGTGACTAAACCTTAGTAAAAGTAATCCTTTATTATATGGCTGAAAAATAGACAATCAACATGCAAACAAACAAAGAGATATAAATAAATAATTCAAAAATAAGCAATTGTATATTAACTGTTGTCTTTTTTTTAGGAGGAAATAATTTTATGTTTTAAAAATAATTTAAGAATTTAATATTTCACCTGTGTTTAAGATCAAAGCTGCTATTATGGAAAAACTGATAAAGAAAAAAATTAAATAAAAGATAGATAGATAGATAGATAGATAGATAGATAGATAGATAGATAGATAGATAGAAATACTATTTTTAAAAAAATTGTTAAACATATTTAGAAAAAATAAGTTATATATTTATACACACACACACACACACACACACACACACACACATATTTATACACTGTACAATAGTAAAGTAAATAAATCCGGAACAATTTTGTCAATATAAGACAAAAGGAAAAAGTGAGAAAGAAACCAACAAAGGAAGAAAAATTAAGAATTACATAAAAAAAAAAATTATAAGATAAAGTAAATTACTTGAATTATTTTGGTAATATTTTAATTTTTTTTTATACCAATTAGCCAAAAGAACCTGTTTTTAAAAAAATAGAAAAATGAACATTTGAAACAAACAAATACATAAATATTTTCTAAGTGGGATATTAAGAGACTGCATCCTGATAACGGGATGATTAGGTTTTGTCATTGAGCCTCATTGTTAATATCTGGAGAGTGAAATGTGCATTGTGTTCTTTAAATGATTCGACAAAGCACTGTGACTGACCTCCTCTGGTAAACCTGCGACAATACAGCTGTTTGTCAACATCAGCATGAAGCTGTGAACATGCCATCAGACAGAACAACTTCACACCAAAACCCACGCTTACAAACCTGAATATGAACAAAGCCTGAGAGACACTAAGAGCATCTGAATAATGTTCATGTGATAAGAATTGTTTCTTATTGGTTCAAGAATGATTTCTAATACTAAATTTACAAAGAGAATTCCCACACACACTCACACACACACACACACACTATATGGCCAAAGGTTTGTTCATTTTATTTGTTCGAAAGCTTTCTACTAGATGTTGGGGATTTTTGTTCATTCAGCTACAAGAGCATTAGTGAGATCAGACTTCAGTTCCAGTTCATCCCAAAGGTTGTCAGTGGGATTGAGTCAGCGTCAGGGGTCGAACCAAAGTAATGTCTACACCAAATTCTCAGTATTCATCATACGGTATGTGAGATATACACCCGGATGATCTGCTCCTTCTGCTGAGAGCTGTCAGAAATAAAAATTCTTGATGGCTGCGTGTCAGCTCTTTGTTAATTATTTCTTCTCATCTCTCATTTTCTACCGCTTATCCGAACTACCTCGGGTCACGGGGAGCCTGTGCCTATCTCAGGCGTCATCGGGCATCAAGGCAGGATACACCCTGGACGGAGTGCCAACCCATCACAGGGCACACACACACTCTCTCATTCACTCAGGCAATCACACACTACGGACAATTTTCCAGAGATGCCAATCAACCTACCATGCATGTCTTTGGACCGGGGGAGGAAACCGGAGTACCTGGAGGAAACCCCAGAGGCACGGGAAGAACATGCAAACTCCACACGGGGAGATGCACGGCATGCACGGGGAGGATGCACGGGGAGAACATGCAAACTCCACACACACAAGGTGGAGGCAGGAATCGAACCCCCAACCCTGGAGGTGTGAGGCGAACGTGCTAACCACTAAGCCACCGTGCCCACCTTAATTACTTCTTATTTATGTTTATTGTTTACTGTTGTTGTTTGTTACTTGTTGTGTCATTACATATGCACCTGGGTCTGTATTAATGGCATTTCGTTCTTTTGTAATACAATATTAGTAATTGAGTTATTAATGTTCACTCTCTGGTACTGTTCAGGTCAAACTGACCCTGGACATTACAGGGATTTTAAAAGCCCAACAAATACACACACACACACACTCACACACAGTCTGGCAAATAAGTATTTGACACACAGCCGATTTTTCAAGTGTTCCCACTTATAAAGAATGGACAGATCTGTAATTTTCATCATAGGTACACCTCAACTGTGAGAGACAGAATCTTAAAAATTAAAAAAAAAAATCCAGAATCACATTGTATGATTTTTAAATAACTTACATTTTATTGCATGAAATAAGTATTTGATACAATAGAACTTAATATTTGGTACAGAAACCTTTGTTTACAATTACAGAGGTCAGACGTTTCCTGTAGTTCTTGACCAGGTTTGCACACATTGCAGCAGGGATTTTGTTCCACTCCTCCATACAGGTCTTTTCCAGATTTTTCAGGTTTTGGGGCTGTCGCTGGGCAACAGGGAGTTTCAGCTCCCTCCATAGATTTTCTATTGGGTTCAGGTCTGGAGACTGGCTAGGCCATTTCAGGACCTTGAAATGCTTCTTACGGAGCCAGTCCTTAGTTGCCCTGGCTGTGCGTTTGCGGTCATTGTCGTGCTGGAAGACCCAGCCATGACCCATCTTCAATGCTCTTACTGAGGGAAGGAGGTTGTTGCCCAAAATTTCGCAATACATGGCCCCATCCATCCTCTCCTCAATACGGTACAGTCGCACTGTCCCCTTTGCAGAAAAGCACCCCCAAAGCATGAGGTTTCCACCCGTATACTTCACTTGGGATGGTGTTCTTGGGATCGTACTCATCCTTCTTCTTCCTCAAAACACGGTGAATGGAGTTTATACCAAAAAGGTTGTATTTGGGTCTCATCTGTCCACATGACCTTCTTCCATGCCTCAACCGGATCATCCAGATAGTCTTTGGCAAACTTCAGACAGACCTGGACATCTGCTGGCTTGAGCAGGGGGACCTTGCGTGTGCTGCAGGATGTTAATCCATGACAGCGTAGTGTGCTACTAAGGGTAACCGTTGAGACTGTGGTCCCAGCTCTCTTCAGGTCATTGGCCAGATCTTCCTGTGTAGTTCTAGGCTGATCCCTCACCTTTCTCAGGATCATTGAAACTCCACAAGGTGAGATCTTCCATGGAGCCCCAGTCTGCAGGAGATTGACAGTCATCTTCAATTTCTTCCATTTTTTAATAATTGCACCAACAGTTGCTGCCTTCTCACCAAGCTGTTTGCCTATTGTCCTGTAGCCCATCCCAGCCTTGTGCAGGTCTACAATTTTGTCCCTAGTGTCCTTAGACAGCTCTTTGGTCTTACCCATCATGGAGAGGTTGGAGTCTGATAGCTTGAGTGTGTGGACAGGTGTTGTTTATACAGGTAACGAGTTCAAACAGGTGCAATTAATACAGGTACAGTAATGAGTGGAGGACTGGAGGGCTTCTTATGCCCCTTTTCCACCAAAAAGAACCGGGTGCTGGTTCAGAGCTAGCGCTGGTGCTGGTTCAAAGTTGGTTCCACTGGTGAACCTTGTATGAATCGGTTTGTCTTTCCACCAGCTAGAGAGTCATCACAGAGCCGAGTCTGACGTTACTGTATACGTGTCACGTGTGCCAGCAACGTTAGCGCAGCAGCGGCAAACACAAACACATCAATGGCGGATGTTGCTTTACTGTTAATGCTCATGGCTTTGTGAACCTACATTAGCATCCAAACACGGCGAATCCAACGTGTACGTGCAGCTCCATGTAATCTGTATAAACGGAGGTTGTAATCGAGAAAGTACATAACGTTATTTTATCATTAACACAGAAAAAAGTTAGCCTTAGCATGTAGCTACCTACTATCATGTGTGCTGATAATGTATCATATCGCGGTAAAGTAAAAGTGTATTAAACATTAGTATATTTAAGGTACATTATCAAATGCGCTAACAGTAGCCCCGCCCACAGCCCCTAACACAAGCGGTTCTTAAGTCTAGACCAGCAACGTTTTGGTGCTACTTAAGAACCACTTTTCCTGGTTCAGAGCCGGTGCTTTGGCTGTCGAAAAAGAAAGAACTGGTTCTAAATTAGACTCCGAACCAGCACTCAAACTGCCTCGGTGGAAAAGGGGCATCAAAGACAAACTAAGGCCACGTTCACACTGCAGGTAAAAGTGGCCCAAATCTGATTTTTTTGGGGTGAAGTGACCAGGTCAGACTTCTTCAGGAGTAGTGTGAACACTCAAATCTAGCCCAGATCTGATTTTTTCCAATGTGGCCGCAGTGTGAACAACCAAGGCGGATTGATTCGACTTTTACGTTAATCTACATCGACATTCGTCACAATTATGCACCGGCGAGTACCCACACAAACGTGACTACGCCTACAAAATGGATCAAATAATCAAAAGTTGCCCTCGACATCCGAATATTTTCAAAACACTGCGTCTCTGTGCTGCCATTACACAAACATTTAGAAAGAAAAGCGAAAGTGCTTACTTCCTCCATAACCTCGCCAACTTTAGCGCAACGGTGTGCTGCGTGTGACGTCATTGTTATTGTTCGTTTGCGCATGCGGGTCAGTTCGATACAGCAAACACTTCACACTGGTATCTGATATAGGCCACATTTTAAAAGGTAATGTGAACAGCCAAACAAAAAAAATCAGATCTGAGCAAAATATCCGAATTGAGCGTTAAGACTTGCAGTGTGAACGCGGCATAACAGGTCTGTGAGAGCCAGAATTCTTGTTGTTTTTTAGGTGATCAAATACTTATTTCATGGAATAAAATGAAATGAATTATTTACAAATCATACAATGTGATTTTCTGGATTTTTTTTTTTTGGATTCTGTCTCTCACAGTTAAGGTGTACCTACGATAAATTATACTGTCCTGCTGGAAAACATTGAGCCTCTTAGTTTCAGTGATGGGAAATAATAATGTTCCAGTGTACAAAGACATTATAGAATAGTTCATTCTGTGACGATGATCTGAGGGAGAACCACTCAGGTGTGTGATGGTGAGGGTTGCACATACTTTTGGTCTTATGGTATATCACAGAAAAAACAGCCGTACTGTACGAGTGCAGAGTGCACGTGATACCTAAAAGCATCGTTTTTAACAGATCAGGATACAAACCCCATGTGCCGTCTTTCCTTCCTTAATGTGTATAACAAGATCTAATGTAGGTATTGAGGTCCCGTTTTAGACAGCTAGGAACACAACCCCCCCCCCCATGCCCCCACCCCCCCACACCCGAAAAAATGTAAAAAATATATATATAAATGACATAAAATCCTGTTTTTCTCATCTCATGTTACACCCCTCCTTTCTGATCAATACTCTAGAGCCTCAAACAATATTTTGAAATAAATTGCTTGTGTGAAGGTCAATCAAGAGTCTGTGCTTTACTTGTGAAAATCAGGAGCTAAATACACGCAGAGAATGCAGAAATATAATGGATTAGTGCACTAAATAGTGAACAGGGTGTGGTTTTGGACACATCCCGAGTCTTGCGCCGAGCGAGTGGAACAAAACAGCGGCTGCGGCGCACTGGCGCCTCTGAGCGCACGCGGTGATTGGGTCTATTGTAGGGCTGTTCGATTCCCAGAAAAATGCTTAGAGTCGACTCTGATTCTGATTCAAAGGCAGTGGGATTCACTTGAGTCGATTCAAAGAGTCAGTTTCCCCACCATCTTTTTTGTAGAGCACGTTAACACAAAAAATAAAAATAAAAAAATTAGACGTTGTGAAATAAACTAGTCTATATGTTTTATATATAATGAGTTTTATTATTATTATTATTATTATTATTATTATTATTATTATTATTATTATTATACACTATGATCACTGGCACTTTCATGCAAAAGGGGTTTTGACTCATTTATTTCATATGCAATGATATATATATATATATATATATTACCTTACCTAATAAATAGTGTGTTGTTGCTTTTTACTTGTTTTCTGGGGCATCTGAGATTTTCTTGCACTGTGTATTCTTACACCCATAACCCAGTTAACCCAGTATTCCAAGGGTCAGCTTTCCAAATCCATAAAAGCCATAAGAATATCAACTTTGATTTTTTTTTTTTTACTGAGCCCTGTAGTGGAAAGTTCAGGAATAGAATTGTCTGATAAAAGGATGTAATATTATTGTGCATTTTTAAATTTCACAACCTAATATTATTAAATCTGTCAACAGGTTCCTGGCAGCATGATGACTGAGAGGCTAGTAAGTGTTTTCTAAGGACGTAAGGCACACATGTTGTCCTTGTGTCTGTGTGGGTTTCCTCTGTGTTCCTCTGTGGTTAACTCTCACCAATCAAAAACATGACAGTAGACGGGCTGAAGAATCGAATCCACCCCGTGTGTGTGAACAAGGGTGTGGAACTGTTTATGTCTGATAACCCAGTGTGATCATTCTCTGTAAAGAACTCACCCTGACCCTGAGTAAGCGTTTACTGAAGCTGCATGGATGAATGAATGAAACGAGTGTCTTCTGTGCATAAATCAATAACACAGAGTCGACTCCCAATGCTTACGAGTCGACTCGCACCGCTCCAGCCTATTGCCCATGTCTGTGCTGCTCCTGCTGTGGTGTACAGACCCAGCTGAGCACATTTCACTGTTAATGACACTGTTATATGGCGGAGCGGCCCTTCATAGGGGCGGGTGGGATACGGCTCAGTCACGGAGCGCACGATGGACCGAATCGATCGAGATTATCGGTGAACGATGATCAAAGCTGCCGTCAGCTCCAGGACGAGGAAACGCAGACGAAGAAAACAGGTTAGTGTTTAGCTTCAATTTTAACTTCTTTAAACTTCAAATATCGTCACACGACCCCTCGATGAGACTCGTTGAAACGTTGAAACTTGTTCGTTGGCTTCGTTTTGCGATTCACTTAACGCTTGTCATCCCCAGTAAGATGCTTAAATTAGCTAGTTTTTGTTATTATTAGCTTTCGGTAAGCTAGCAAGTGTGGACATTGACCTTGTGCACCGGCTTCCACACACGCTAACCGAGGAATACAGATATATATTTATATAACCGTCGTAGCCGTTTATTTAAAGCATTTTAACATTTAAAGTATGACTTTTATATGTTAGGGGGGAAAAATAGCACGAATTCGCTCACTCGGCTTTCCACAGCGACACTAACCGGCTCCTGTGGAATGCCGCTAATACGGTTAGCTTTAAGCTTATTTCCTGTCCGCCATCTTGGAGGGTACACTTATTTTCATTTCCCACCAGTATTCTGTAACACCCCCCGCCTCAATTTATAATTGGCTAGTTCTTCACTTCCATATTGCGGATTGGTGCTGTGTATAAACGATCAACCAATCACAGGACGGGAGGTGAAGGGACCCGCCCGAAAGCAGGTGCGAAAAAGAAAATGATAAAAAAAAAAGCCGACACAAACTTTTATTTCATATTAGTCTTATAGGATAACGGTGATGTAAAACAGGACATCTTTGAGCTAAAATGAATTGTTTTTCATTGTGGGAAAAGCGAAGAATTAAAAGTGAAACAGCTGCTCTACATTTTTTTTTTAATATCAAGGCTAAAATTGAGGCTAGTCAGAGTGAGCTAGCTTGAATGCTAACAGGCTGTAGGCCCTGTTGCTCAAGCTGGCAGTCATGTGAGAGTGCAGAAGGCCTGACTGGAATTGCACCCGCAAAAATAAATAAATAAATAAACACTATTTACGGCTGCTTAGCTATAATAATGTCTCCTGGTTTATAAAACTCGTTTCTTTGAGTCTAAATAATTATGAGGGTCGTGTTACTTTCTATTTTATTTTTTTTTGCAGAAATGTATTCAGTTTGTTTGCAGTTTGCTTGTAACTGAGAAACCTGACTAAAGATCAGAAACGACAAGCGTCACATGCTGAAAAATATATTTAAAATAATAAAGAAACCGCAACTAAGATGTACACGTGACATAAGTTGTCATCCACGTACCAACACACAACACCATATTTGTATGTTGTTGTTGTTTATCTTTTATCAGTGAGCCTTTGCATGCTCCAATCTGGTCAGTACGTGTCGCTTTAATAAAGAATAAAACACTCCATGCTGAGCCGATATAGGAAAATAATCACCGTGCCTTGCCGAAGCGGAGTTAGTATCTGTCTTCGCTTATGTTATAGTAGCTATAAACGCTCAGCTCCTTCACCAACCTCGATTTCTTTTTGAAGTTAATAACCCCCCCAAAAAAAGTCAGCTTGTCATGTTGCATTTGAATTCAGGGTGCAGCTTCCCCCACCTCCAACCTGCAAAAGCCAAAGAAACAAACAATTGTTTTAATACCCGATTAATCGTAGATTATTTCACCGACTCATCAGTAGGTTTTGAACGATTATTCAGCAAGTTAAAACATTCTTTTTTTATTTATTAGTTGGAATATGTATAATTCAATTACTTCAGCTTTTAAAACAGTTGTTTTAATGAACTTTGAGCCAACTTTTTATCCAACTCATATCACACAAACATTATTATTATTATTATTATTATTATTATTATTATTAGTTTTACATTATCTAATAAAAAGATTTAAAGCTAGTCAGTTAACTAAACCTAGAGAACACTCGGCTCTCTCCGGCTCCTCTTGTGTCACGGTATTGCAGGCCCTTATATAAGGTCACATGAGATAAAACGACTACTCGACTGCAAAAATATTTGCCGACAATGTCGAATAACCATTTCAGCCATACCCAAGATTGTTTTTTACAGAGTGACGTCAAATCAACATGACCGCTCATCACAACAGAAATAAACAGTAGCGTTTCTGAATTTGAATTGAGTTACACTGTATTTATAGACACTTGCTTTAGATCAGTCACCATACAGACATATTTGATAAATCTACAGATCGCTGACACCGGAGTCTCTTCTGTAAATGTTATATAAACATTGTCACAGAAAACATATCAAGTTTTTTTTAATTAGCCTTAAAAAAAATCTCGAAAAAAATGCCGGAAAAAATTAAAAAACCCCGTACCTTATCTGCAGTGCACAGGGTTTAGTCCGCGTTGCAGTTGATTGTCTTGCGCTAAATTCCTGTCCTCAGATGAGCACCAGAACTAGCGGGGGTCAAGATTTTTTTTTCTTTGAGCCCAGTGTTTTGAAGACATTTACCTCAGAAGACGTGTTGATTCGTTGCGACTCTTCTTGAGGAGAAATATGCCGTGAAGCTCTCCCGCGGAGTGAGGAAGAGGTGGACAGTTGAAGTGTCCAATGGAGTTATGAGATTTGCGCTCAAGCTATTTTCAAGACTTTAGATTGGTTAATAACCTGTAAAAATAACAGACCCACGTGGGGACTGACCAATAGCATCGATATGTGAAAAAATATGAAATTGACCAAATTTGAACATACGAGGTTTCCGCCCGAAAGCGACATTATACCATAATATTGATTCAGAGGCAATAAGGAGCTAATCCTTATGTAACTCCTGTCACTGAAGGATTAAATTAGCTCCCGACATAATGTGCTCAAAGTTTACTCTGAGTTTATGGCCTGGAAATAGAAAATTTAAAGGCAAAAATAGGTTTCTTTGTTAATTCCACTTCACTGTAATATAAAGACAAAAGAAGACGGAAGAGCTCATTCGGTACCATTCCAGTACACAGTCAACAATTTTTGTCAATAATTCATTATGTTTCAACCAGATTCAACATCAGTTCCTGTTATTTCATTACATATGAGGTTTCCGCCCGACAATATATATTAAATTATATTAATATAATTTTTTTTTTTTTTAAACTAACTATTTTAATTACTTTTTTCTGGTAATATTGAATATATATATATATATATTAAATATGTTGTGAATTTATTTTTATTGTTTATCTTTGTAGATATTTATTGACACTTATCTTTATCACAGTGCTAAACAAAATTGTATTGATCCAAATCAATAGGTGTATTTAGTATATTCTCAGTTACTTTCTTAGTTCATGTTCAGACTTGTAAAGGTTTTAGCTGGCCATATTGTTGGTTGACTAGTGCACTAGCATTACTAAAGGGATTGTAGTCTGATTAGGAATCAATAATAAGTATTTGTTCTCATGTAAGTGTTAGTGTCTATTGTTAACTTGATAGTGTTGAACTTCCCAAATATGACCGAGCTGCATTTGGACATGTCAGTAGAACAGGGGATTAAAATAGGGTGAAGTTAGAATATTGTTGACATCAGCCTGTTTTTAACATTTCTACTAGTCAGCAACATCCTGTAAAAATATGACTGATTAGGTCCAGAGAATTTATTTATTTTATTTTATTTATTTATTTATTTTCAGCATTATGAGAGCATGGGATTTATTGGTATTTCATGAGACTACATACCCCATGGGTCTGCAAGCTTCTTTTGCCGAGTTAGGTGAAATATCAGAAGCATGACGATGACATGCTTCAAGACAAGTTGTACCGTGTGTTCATGTCAAGATCTGTGTCGTGTCAGCCAACACCACGCATGTAAATAGCACAGAGGACGTCATCGGAAAGCCGAAAGTGTGTCAAATCTGGTCTAGTGCTGATCTAGTGGTGTAAGCCAGTCCCCTGTATCGAATTTGTGTACCTTGTTTTTTTTTGTTTTTTTAATTAATTTATTTTTTAATATAGATTCTGTCCCCTTTTAACATATCTATTCCAAATATTCCTTCTATATGCAAATATTGACCAGGTTCGACCTTGTCCTGCATAAAGAATTGCTTAGATTTGTACTTGGGCTTTTTGTTAATCAGATGACTTGGTTTGATTTTATATTAATTGCCCATGTGACGTTTTTCTACCCACAGAGAATGGAAAAATAAATGGATTTGTAGTTGAGGGAGAGGAGACTCCCACTTCCCTTGACCTAGACAGCTCTCTGCACTCAGTGAGCCAAAATGGTGACAAACTCCTACTAGAATCCAACTTGAAACCAAAACCCTCTGGACAGCCCCCACACACTGGCCTGAAGGGAGAAAGGAAAGGCAATAACACTAGTAGAAACAGTATGGACTGCAAAAATGACAAGCCCTCAGAGTTGACCACACATGAGGGCAAAAAAGAGGCCCTGGCATCTCTAAACGGCTTGGTGACTCTAAACTGTGGGCTACTCACCAATGGTTTTCCCAGCAAGTCTGGCACGGACAATGATGGCAGTGGCTCAGAAAGTGGTTACACCACACCGAAGAAGCGCAGAGCCCAGAGAAACGGTAAATCTTTGGACAATGTAACTGCTTCAAGCCAGTTTAAGGCCATGCAGCAGGCCAGTAAGCAAGAACCAGGGTCGGCCAATCTAGAACTGTCAGACAGAACCTCAGCGGTGCAGTTGGAAATCAGCCGAGCCTCCTCGAAGACAGACAGCCATTCCAGTGGATTGACAAAAACTAGAGAGGCAACCACTACCCCACCTGTGCTACCGGCGTCTGAGGTTTATCGGAAAAGTTCTGGGAAAAAATTTGAGGATAAATCCACTAAAACGAAAGTGACCGCATCAGCTAAAGAGGACTCATGGACTCTGTTCAAGCCACCACCTGTCTTTCCTGTGGATAACAGTAGCGCGAAGATAGTGCCTAAGATCAGTTATGCAAGCAAAGTAAAGGAGAACCTCAATAAGGCAGCCCAGACTGGCACAGAGATTCCTGCCCCTTCTCCGCAGGTACATGGGAGGCCATCGCAGGTGCCCATGTCAGCTGTAAAAACCATCACCTCGGCCAGCTTTAGCAATGGTGACGGCAATCCCTGCCCTCTGCCTGGTCCCCACTTCACCTCGGTCTCCAGTTCCTCCCCCATGCCAGTCGTCTCCTCAGCAGGCTCTGATCATGTAGCATCTTCATCCGGCAGTAGCTGCAATCCCTCCACCTCAACTACCACCCACGAGCCCAAGAAGCCCAATCTGTTTGTTTACCCCCTCTCCGCCTCCTCCTCTTCCAATATGCAACTTTCTCTCCCCAGCGGCCGTCAGTCTGACCCTCCACCCAATCAGAAATCTCTGGGTGACATTTTCCAAAACCAGTGGGGTTTGTCATTCATCAACGAACCTAGCAGCGGTCCCGAAGGTCCGGCATGCGGCTCGACGGCAAAGGACAAAACCGGTGAGGCGAGCTTACACGGAGGCTCCACTGCTGCTGTGGCAACACAGACACACAGTGCCCCCCAGAGGCCAGATCAGTCAGCTTTCGCAGACAAACGGACTAGCACTCAGAGCGTGAGTAAAGGAGGAAACCTAACCCTGTCTGTGGCCATTGAAGGCTCACTTCACTCCTTGAACCTCGAGGTGGATACGCAAAAGGATGACCCTGGGGTTTCTGGTGCAATAGCGTTTTGCTCTTCCTCTAAGGATATTGGGTCAGAGCTTCCATGCAAGTTGTCTCTGCCCAGAGAGCAAAGCTACATTAAGGGCTTCGAGAGGAGGGCCAGCTGGGACTTTTTTGACCTTAAAGCTGCTGTAGTATATCACACTAAAGGTGAACCACCATCACTTATCATATTAAATATATTTTTGCAATTATAAATGTTATATCCAGATTTTTTTTATTTGTTTAGAAAAAAAGATGTTTTTGACTCGGAATCATTGAACTCCTCTAATTCCAGTAACCTTTAAGTGCGTGTCTGAACTTGAAGCAGACTTGAATTTGATTATGCAAAATATTTTATTACACAGGGTTTCGGTCAGTAAGTAACTGATGTCCTTGATTGAAATGTCCTTTTTCAAGCATCTTTATAAGGAATGTTAATACACACGATGATTTTTTTTTTTTTCTTTTCAGAAATGGAATCTATTTTGAATTTGCAAAAGCAAGGTGAGTGTCGTGTCATATTTTGTATTTATTATTATTATTTTTTTAAATCCCTGATGTTTGTTAGGGAAAATGCATTTTATTGGTGACTATTCCTGATATAAAGGTACATTTAAAGGGGCAGTGTGTAATTTTTAAATATCTCTCGACCTATTCTCTTTATATAAGTAGGGTACAAGATCAATAGTATTTAATTCATACCTGCCTGGCAAACTAGAATAGAACGGGCGTAGGAGCCTTTATTATCGCCACATATACTGAGGAGGTTGGGGTCAGAGTGCAGGGGCAGCTATGATACAGCGCCCCTGGAGCAGGGAGGGTTGAGGGCCTTGCTCAAGGGCCCATCAGTGGCAGCCTTGAACACAGATCCTCTGATCAACAACCCAGAGCCTTAACCAGTTGAGCTGCTACTGCATAAATGCTGAACAACTAGAGAAGGTTGTCTCAATGGACAACCAGTGGCCCTTGATCGTGAATAAGACCTGGTTGTATTGGAAGGTTGTGAAATCCCAGGACCACCAAGCTGCTCCTGCTGGGCCCTTGATCATGGCTCTCAACCCTCACTTGAAACCTATTGGTTATTTTGTATCCTAAGCATTAATTCTTTAACAACCCGGGTATCTGACAGCAGAGCAACATCCTTCTTTGGTGCATCTTGGCTTTCCTTTTCCGTGATGCCAACAAGTATAACTGAATATCTTTGCTCGCAAAACATAAACTTAAAAAAATAAAACCGTCAGGTTGCTGGGTCATCGACATCCTGCAGTGCTGTGTTGCTCTGCGTTTTTACACTGGATACTGACAAAGACCACAATGTCTGTTCTCAGTTATGTCTTGTGATCACAAACTGGAGGTCTGTACAACCTATGGGCCTTTTTACACCTGGTCACTTCATGTGTTTTCTCTGACCCGATAGCTATCTGATTTGTTGGCGAATCGGATATCGATCCGATCTTTCTACTCCCGCACAAAATGCTAATATATTTTACCTCATTTCCGGGGTAACTGAAATGGAACGCACTTTGGTGTATGTGGTTTTCAGAATGTAATCAAAAAGAAGACGAAAAAACGTCTTTGTTACGACGGTTATGCCAAAAAAAATAGCATTTACTGTTTGCTGCATTTTTGCTGGCGGCAGCAGCGTATTTTAAGACCCAACGAGACACCTGGGTGAAAGATCACCTGAGTGACGTACTTCCGTTTGGGAGGAGTATAGCGCTGACGTATGTGGCTTGAACAACCACGTTCATTTACACCTGTCCAGTTTCATCTGAAATGCGTCCCAGACCTCCTCCTGAAGTGGTTTGTCCCATCGGATTTATATCCGTCTCCAAAACGTTTCAGAGGGCATTTAGACCTGGTCTTTTTACCATCGGATAGCTATCGGATCACAGAAAACGCGTGAAGTGACCAGGTGTAAAAAGCCCCTGGGACTGTATACAAAACTGGCTTAGGTCCGATCTGAAAAGCTTAGATTTCAGTGTCCACATACTTCTGAAAAAAAATAAACAGGCAAGATGGCCACCGTGTGTATATTAACCATTGTGTATCCTCACTTGCTTCAGCACATCCTTAGAAATGAACGTGATGCTTGCATTGATGTAATGTCACCCTAGTCTGTGATTCATTCAGTTCAATCAGGATCAGTGAGATCAAACACTGATGTTGGGATGGTGACGAGGTCTGGGGTGCATTTGGTGTTCCAGTTCATCCCAAAGGTGTTCAGTGGGTTGTGCGAGTTCTTCTAGTCTAACCTTAACACACCATTTCTTCATCCTGCGTTTGCACTTGCAGGTTCTGCATCAATAGTAAACAAGAGTTTACGAAAGAAAATCTGAGAGGTTTTTACCTCAGACTGGTAATGTGAATGTAGCCGAAATCTGAAATCGGATTCCCGTGAAGCTGCTTTGTGATGGTGTTGTTAAACAGCTAAAACTGTATTGAACTCAAGTAGCCAATTTTCCTCCTTGTCCTTTTCCAGATCCAAATCGCGTAGTGCTCTACAGTGAATCTAAGAACAGTCCTGATCAGTGAGGCTCAATCTGGACACGCCTCTCCACAGCCGGACTCCGCTAAGAAAAAGATGTGCTTCAAGAAATCCCGGTCGTAGCCTCCGACTCGGAACAAAGGCCGCTCACGAGACGGAGTGTTTAAAGAGGCTGAGCGCAGACTGGATAAAACGGGTTGGCTAATAATGGACAAGAAACGTGGACCTGGAGCCAAGACGCTCTGCCTCTAAAACAGGACCTGTTTTTTTTTTTTTTTGTTTTTGTTTTTTTTGTTTGTTTTTTTTTTTTTTTTTTAGGGATGTTCACAAATTCACAAAACTCATATAGTACAGCTTTTCTTCTAAAAGCTGAGATGGCAGACTTCATCTTGCTGGATGCCTGAGACGAGGAAACGGCTCGCATTGTGAAAGCACTACGCTCTCGTGTTCGAACACACTGAAATCCTTTAGAGGGGCATAAAAAGACGTAACAAAAACAAAAAAAAAACGCCCTCTAATGACTAGGGGGTAAAATCAACGATGATGAACTGTTCAATGTTTCAGGGGACACACAAAATACACCGTTTAGGTCGAGCCGGCGCTTGCTAAGGCCTTGGAATAATTGTCTTAATTTTTGTGAAAGAATTTGGACGAGTCACGTTATTGACTTTTGATTTCTGCTTTTTTTGTTGTTTGTTTTTGTTTGTTTTTCATTTCAGTTATACTTAAAATAGAATTGAAATTCAAAGGGTTTTCAGGGTGCACTTAAGCGTGAATAGACTTGCAAACTGCTGTCTGCGTAGCTCCTTCGGAAATTCCGCTAGTCTTTTTGTCGTCTTTTCACCTTCTCGTCCTGCCTCCGCACCTACGGCAGAGACAAAGTGACTGACTTTTTTTTTTTTTTTTTCTGTCCTTTTCATTTAATATTTTCTATTTTGTCTTTTAATTCTTTCTTAGCTGCCAGTGGACGAGTAGATAAGATAAGATGCACCACGAATGTCAAAATTGCTTCATCACCAGTTCTTTCTCAGTTTATTTTCTTAGTGCTGGTCTGTTTCTCTCTGTATGTATTTTTTTGGGGGGTTTTTGTTTTTGCACAAGGAGCAGAATCTGCTGTTGTGGTGTGAGGTTGTATTTTTAGGGCTACAAGGCCACCTTTTAGCATGACACGATAATATGTTTGATGCACACGAACATGCACCCATCTTTTTTTTTTTTTTTTCCCCTCCAACAAGCACCACTTATTCTTATCCTTTTTTTAAATGCATACATAGTTAAACAGGGCTCTGTTCCTTTCTTCTCAAGGTTTATCCTTTTAAAGCTGAGGTGAGGCTTCGAGCGTTCGGCCTTTCTGCAGCCGTTCTCGTTTGTTCGTTCGTTTTCTTTAGCGACAGGAAGCAAATATTAAGATTTAACCATTTTTATTTTTTCCCCCATCTATTTTATCTTATCACAAGATGAGAATTGATTTCATATATTATATAATGAGTAGCACTTTATGTATTTTTAAATTGTATTATCTCGACGGAACGTCAACAGATCGGTGCGTAACGGAAACAGTAGCAATTACAAATAGGATACTAATTTTTAACAACGGACTTGAGGCCCGTGGAAAGGAGAAAATACTTAATAAAAATAAAAAAAATAAATAAATAATAAAATAAAAAAAAACAGGGAATCATATTGCAAGAATGAAATGAGATGAAACGAACCAACAGTGTTATTGCCAAAAAAAAAAGGAAAAGGGTGACCATGTTTGCTACGAATTGATTTTTTTTTTTTTATTACTATTTTATTTTTTATATATATATATATATATATATATATATATATTTTTTTTTTTTTTTTGCCGTTTATTTAAAAACTTTTTTTGTTCTGTAGTTGAAAGCCAAGTGGATCATTTTAGCATTGTGTTCTGTTCTCTCTCTTGTTTTTTTTTTTTTCCCTTTCCTTTTCTTTACAGGGTCATAAACACTGCCAGCTCCAGAGGTAAACAAAAAAAAAACTAACTCAACAGCACTTTTCCTTGCGTTTCTTCTTCTTAGTCGCCGCTTTCTGTTTCTGAAGCCGCGGTTCATCCCTGGATCTTTGACGACACGTTTCGCCGCATCAGTCGGGTCATTAACACGTACACTGTACTCGAGAGTCATTTCACTTCGTTTGCTTTTAAACACGCTTCGTTTTGCTTTTTTTTATTATTATTATTTTAACCGCCTGCTTTCTTTCTATTGTTCTTTTCCGCTACGCTGCACCTTCACTTTCTCCTTGACTTCCTGACAGCGGCGTTAGAAATCTCTTGGCAAACACAGTGTTTGTATCAGATCACCCTAGAAAAGGTAGGTATTATTTGTTTTTGAGTTTTTTTTTTTCTCTTTTTTTTTTTTTCTTTTCTTTTTTTTAATCAGAGTTGTACGGAGCCCCGTAGGGAAGGGACCTTTGCAAAGACAAATTAAATAAATAAATAAATAAATAAATAAATCACTAACAACTTTAAGCATACACAAACGCTAAAAACAAAATCTTGTGAAACCAGAAATTGTGTGAATATCATTTTCTGCTTTCATGAGATTATTATTTATTTTGATTGTGTTTATTTCTTGCTTGCACCAATGACACTCTTTATTTTGTGAGGGGGAAATAAATATTTTGATGATGGAAAATTATAATGTTCATGTTAAATAATTTTCCATTTTTGTGGTTTTTCTTTTTTTCCCCCCTGAAAAAAAGAGAAAGTGCATCATGTAATTATTGCTTTGCTTTTTCATTTTCTTTAAGGCAAAACAAATCTTAAAGACAAACAATTTTCTCCTGCACAGAGATCATTTAACAGTTATTTTTTTTGTTTGTATGTACTTTTGTATTTTTTTTATTTATTTATTTTTTTTGTGCAAACCTCCCTTCAGGGGCTCTGTAGAGTAGAGGTGTGCGCAGGACTACTGTCTCCAAAACCAACAAATTCTTGGTTCGGAATCGTTCCGAAAAAGCGCAGGCGTTATAAAACTCCTTGTGACGTGCCGTTTTAGAAAAATCTAGAATATGATTCTGATCATTTTAGAATTATTATTTTTTTTCTTTCTTCTGTCATCACAGTTTCTTCACAGCACCACCGAGTGTTTTCTCACTCTTAACAAACGTTACACTGAATTCCTTCAAGTTTGTTCTTTATTTCTTTCGGTTCCTGATGCACACCTCTAGCTCAGAGTTAGTTGTGTAGTACCACAGCACACGTTTTTATTTTTCATTTTTTTTGTGTCGAACTCTTAAGCTTGTGCTGCACGTCGTCTTTCTTTTTCTAACTACTTCTGGCTTGGAGCCGGAAGACTCGGCGGATGCACGTCGCAGAACTCCGATGCACAGAAATCCTGTTTTCGTGAAACTCGCACGTCGAGTTTTTATTTGATCCGTACGAAGCACTTATTCCCTGCCGACTTCAGCGCTACTGGCTATGTACACACCGAGAATTCGAATGATGCACATTAACCCAAACCCTCGATTTCAAGCCCATGCGTTTAGTGAAGACGTGCGAGAGCAGAGAGCAGGGAGAGATCAGCAAACTGAAACTAGACTGTTTCTTCTGTACATTGGAAACATTTCTACATCAACCGTATACATTTTTTTCTACGACATGTCACGTTTGTTGTGCCGGTCTGTCTGTCTGTCTGTCTGTCCGTGTGTGTGTGTGTCTGAGCATGTGTATTCGTCTTCATCTAACCGCTCGACGACAGCTCAGTGTTGAGAACTTGCTGATTCCTGAGTCCAGGCCATGCTGCCTGCGCTTTAAGAACTATTACACTGATCCCATCAGGACATGGAGGAAAAAAAACAAAACAAAAAAACCCTCTCTCTCTCTCTCTCTCTCTCGCTCTGTTCCCCTTCTCTCCAACACCTTTTAAGTTGTGCCATGTTTTGACTGTTAAAAAAAAAAAAAGTCTGAACGAATGTTTGGTTTTACGTGTTGCTCCGTCTGCATTTCCTCCCACAGAAATGAAGAGCAGGGCAACGTCCCGTTACAACAATCTTCATCACTGCTAATAAACTCCATGAAAATCCAAGCTTCGTGTCTCTCTGAATGTTTCCGACGCGAATAGGATGCGCCGACAGACGGATTCGACACGTCAGAAAATATTCTCACACTTCACACGTTCGTTAAAACATTCACGCAATTCAGAAAACCACTAGAGAAAACAGCTTGGAATATAAATAAGGTTTACTTCAACGAGTTCAAACACTACTGTTTGTGAAGCTGGAAACAACACAATGACATGAAAAAGTCAAAAGATTTAATCAGTCAAGGATTTATTAGGTACTGATACAGACTTGTGTGTTTGTGTATACAGGTGCTGGTCATATCATTAGAATATCATCAAAAAGTTGATTTATTTCACTAATTCTATTCAAAAAGAGAAACTTGTAAATTATATTCATTCATTACACACAGACTAATATATTCATTCATTCATTTTCTACCGCTTATCCGAACTACCTCGGGTCACAGGGAGCCTGTGCCTATCTCAGGTGTCATCGGGCATCAAGGCAGGATACACCCTGGACGGAGTGCCAACCCATCGCAGGGCACACACACACTCTCATTCACTCACGCAATCACACACTACGGACAATTTTCCAGAGATGCCAATCAACCTACCATGCATGTCTTTGGACTGGGGGAGGAAACCGGAGTACCCGGAGGAAACCCCAGAGGCACGGGGAGAACATGCAAACTCCACACATACAAGGTGGAGGCGGGAATCGAACCCCGACCCTGGAGGTGTGAGGCGAACGTGCTAACCACTAAGCCACCGTGACCCCCTTTTTACAGATCAAACAGAAGAAAAAAATATGGAATCACACAAATCTGAGGAATTTGTAAAAAAAAAAAAAAAAAAAAAAAATTGTAGTTTTTTTCTACACAATTAAACATTTGAATGAACATCATCTGAGAGGGGTGATTCCATACTTTTTGCCAGGGGTTGTAGTTAAGGTGTTGGAAGACTGATCAGATGGTTGTGAATTCCGCTAGCAGGTCCACCAAGCCGCCATTGCTGGGCTCCCAAGTAAGGCACTTAACTCTCAACTGCTCAGTTGCATAAAAAACGAGATAAAACGTAAGCCGCTCTGGATAAGGACGTCAGCAAAATGCTGTAAATGTTAGCCAGCGTGTTAAGCAGGATAAAACCAAGCCACATTAGTGTTTAATGTTCATATCTAATCGCATCTAAAGCAGTAAGCAGATGCTGTGATTTGAATTGAAGTCACCATGAAGTCCAGGGTGCAGGTATATTTTTTTTTTAGGTTTTTCTCACCTTGCTTTTCATCTCAGACTCTTTGACTGTTTCCAAAAGCAGTTCGTTCAAATGGCTCCTTTTTTCCTCCAGAACTTTGGCAGGCTGAAGACAAACCATGCTGCTGCATTTTGGATCATTTGCAGAAGACGAATTGCGTTCATAGGTAGACCTGACAGCAGTGCGTTGCAGTAGTCAGTGTTGAGATGACAAGAAATTGAACAAGTACCTGAGCAGCCTGTGTGGACAAAAATGGCCGAATCCTTCTAGGAACCAACATGAGCGAGTCACATTAGCAACATGCGAGGAAAAGGACAGTTGATTGTCCATGGTTACCCGAAGGTTGTGAGCTGTGAGTGAAGGGGAGATCAAATCATTATGCAGGAGACTTGTAAGATCCTGACTTGGGGATGAATCAACTGGGATGATCAGCAGTTCAGTTTTGCTAGGATTGAGCTTCAACTGATGAGCCGTCATCCACGATGATATGACTGCCAGACACGCTGAGATCCGAACAGAAGCTGTGGTATCTGAGGGTGTGAAATGAAGATAAGTTGTGTATCATCAGCATAGCAGTGGTAAGAGAACCTGCGTGAGGAAATAACTTTACCAAGAGAGTGAGTATACAGGGAGAAAAGAAGAGGACCAAGTACTGAGTCCTGTGGGACACCAGTGAAGAGTCTGTAGATTTTGTGTGTGTGTGTGTAAAATTGTGTCTAGGTTTGTTTGCCTGAGTGTGTGTGTTTGTTGACCGTGTTTTTGTTTATTATCGTGTCTAGGTTTTTTTGTGTGTGTCTGTTTGTGTGTGTGTGTGATTGTGACTGTGATTGTGTGTGTGTATGATTTTGTTTAGGTTTGTTTGTTTGTGTGTTTGTGTGACTGTGAATGGGTGACTGTGATAGTGTGTATGATTCTGTCTAGGTTTGTTTGCCTGAGTGTGAGTGTGCGCATGTGTTTGTGTAACTGTGTGCATGTGTGTGTATAATTGTGTCTAGGTTTGTGTGTGCGTGTGTGTGTGTGATTGTGTGTATGATTGTGTCTAGGTTTATGTGTGTTTGTGTGTGATTGTGTCTAGGTTTGTGTGTGTGTGTGTGTGTTTGGGTAACTGTCTGTGTGTGATTGTGTGTATGATTGTGTCTAGGTTTGTTTGCCTGAGTGTGAGCATGTGTTTGTGTAACTGTGTGCGTGTGTGTGTGTATGATTGTGTCTAGGTTTATGTGTGTGTGTGTGTGTTTGTGTGTGATTGTGTCTAGGTTTGTGTGTGTGTGTGTGTGTGTGTGTGTGTTTGGGTAACTGTCTGTGTGTGAGCATGTGTTTGTGTAACTGTGTGTGTGTGTGTGTATGATTGTGTCTAGGTTTATGTGTGTGTGTGTGTTTGTGTGTGATTGTGTCTAGGTTTGTGTGTGTGTGTGTGTGTGTGTGTGTGTGTTTGGGTAACTGTCTGTGTGTGTGATTGTGTGCATGATTGTGCCTAGGTTTGTGTGTGTGTGTATACGTGTTTAAGTGTATAGGTAAAAGGCTTCACTTCTTGCAGCACCGTATAAAGCTGTTTTCTTTTAAAGGTTTATTTGAAACACTAGATTTAATAAAGACACACTGCGTTAGTGAGCCTTGGACTTATACAGTGTCCAGTCTCCTCCCCTCACCTTTAAAGGGGAAGAAGGTGAACTTCACTGGGATTTTATGTCATGACTTAATACCGAATATCTCATGATAATGTGATGAACTCTGGGAAAGTTCTAGAAAATCAACAATCATGTTAAAACCCCACACTGGAGAGACTCACAGCTCATTGTGGAGAAGTTGTTCAGAGGAGTTCATGACGCTGTACACACTACTATGATAAATGCGCATTAATACCACTGGGTGTCGCTGTTGTCTAATACATCATATAAACAAATTCCGTCCAATTTAACCGAATAAAAAGATGATCGTAGATTAAATCTGTCGATTCTACACAGATATCTAAATATCCGACTGTGATTCCACCGATATTCTGCCATGTAGTGTGTTGTTTTTCATTTTCAGCTCTGAAGATAAGACATTATATAAGATATTAGTTAATTAGCATAATTAGTTATTACATTAATCAGCCATTAAATGTGTGTTAATTCATAACAGGTCATCTTCAGCTTTACGGTGAATGTTTTTTATTTATTTACATCAGCAATGATGGTGTTTTGAACGACGGGAATGACGATGTTTCAAAGTGAACTTTTTCTTTAGGAAATACAACTGTTTATAATACAATCAATCAATACAGCTGTTGAATTCCTGCTGCAGTAATTAGTGTTAAACTGCTATTTAATGATTTAAAAAAATTCCTCGGGTCACGGGGCATCTCAGGCGTCATTGGGCATCAAGGCAGGATACACCCTGGACGGAGTGCCAACCCATCACAGGGCACACACACACTCTCATTCACTCACGCAATCACACACTACGGACAATTTTCCAGAGATGCCAATCAACCTACCATGCATGTCTTTGGACCGGGGGAGGAAACCGGAGTACCCGGAGGAAACCCCCGAGGCACGGGGAGAACATGCAAACTCCACACACACAAGGCGGAGGCGGGAATCGAACCCCCAACCCTGGAGGTGTGAGGCGAACGTGCTAACCACTAAGCCACCGTGCCTCTATACAGAGACTAAAAAAGGAAAAAAATTTCAGAGAAAATGAAAGAAACTGGATTCACGCGTTAATTACAAAATGTTTTCTCAATTTTTTTTATTTTTTTTATTTTTAATTTACATTTTGTTTATTTTTTTTTCCTGCTCTAAAATTAGAGTTGATATTAGGACTTGTTTAACCGCTGCCATAACTACTGCTGACATTCCCTCTGTATCTTAGGAACCGTGTAGCACATAAGCAATTATTTTTAGAGGATAATGTGAGAAAACGAAGGAGAAGATTAAGTCTTACACACTCACTGTGATCTCCACCTCCGTGTACAGCGTCGTTTTTGTATACGAACAACATTGAACAATAACAGTAACTTTAATGGTGGAGGATGCTGAATACATTGGTGTATTAGTGTATTTGGTGTATTTCTTGAGCTCTAATGACCGATATAGATTCTTTTCCTGCAGTGATCCATAATGAAGGATTAATCCATGTCTATAAGCTTAAGGCGATAATTAGTCTCCAGAGATCAAACTTTTTTTTTTCCCTGGTAATTTTTTCTCGATGTGAGCCACTAATCCTGTAGAACCTTCTGTGTACATGATGAAACCTTCATGACTTTTCTCTGCCTAGTAATTACTACATATAATAATAATAATAATAATAATAATAATATAATAATAATAATAATAATAATAATAATAATGGGGGGCACGGTGGCTTAGTGGTTAGCACGTTCGCCTCACACCTCCAGGGTTGGGGGTTCGATTCCCGCCTCCACATTGTGTGTGGAGTTTGCATGTTCTCCCCGTGCCTCGGGGGTTTCCTCCGGGTACTCCGGTTTCCTCCCCCGGTCCAAAGACATGCATGGTAGGTTGATTGGCATCTCTGGAAAATTGTCCCTAGTGTGTGATTGCGTGAGTGAATGAGTGTGTGTGTGCCCTGCGATGGGTTGGCACTCCGTCCAGGGTGTATCCTGCCTTGATGCCCAATGACGCCTGAGATAGGCACAGGCTCCCCGTGACCCGAGGTAGTTCGGATAAGCGGTAGAAGATGAATGAATGAATGAATGAATGAATAATAATAATAATAGGGGGGCACGGTGGCTTAGTGTTTAGCACGTTCGCCTCACACCTCCAGGGTTGGGGGTTCGATTCCCGCCTCCACATTGTGTGTGGAGTTTGCATGTTCTCCCCGTGCCTCGGGGGTTTCCTCCGGGTACTCCGGTTTCCTCCCCCGGTCCAAAGACATGCATGGTAGGTTGATTGGCATCTCTGGAAAATTGTCCCTAGTGTGTGATTGCGTGAGTGAATGAGAGTGTGTGTGTGCCCTGCGATGGGTTGGCACTCCGTCCAGGGTGTATCCTGCCTTGATGCCCGATGATGCCTGAGATAGGCACAGGCTCCCCGTGACCCGAGGTAGTTCGGATAAGCGGTAGAAAACGAGCGAGTGAGTGAGAATAATACAGTTTTGCTAACATTTGCTGCTGATCAATAAACACAAGGCATGAGACTGAATTGAACTTGGAATTAAAGAAGAGTTTTTTTTTGTGGTAAAAACAGAGGTGTGCTGTTTGCTCAGAATAATATTTACTGGTGTTAAGTGTTAAATCCGAGCGCTCGGTGCTCACGCGTAGCTGCAGCTCACAGCACGTCCTCAGTGCATGAAGCAGTGCGTTCATTATTGCGCTTAAAGAACAGTGTTATTTTTGTAACATCATCATCATCTTTTCCTGTCTTTGCTTTGGGTTATTTAAAGATTAGCACACAGCAGTGTTTCTACTTCTTTATAATCACTAAGCTTAACAGACACAAAATGTGTTTGGTTTGGATTAAAGCCTTCAAAAAATAAATAAAACCTAAATAAAAAAATCACCTCCTTACTTTTAATCAGACAGATTTTACAAGAAGAAAAATCAATAACTGTTTTTCATGTTTCTGAGGTGTTTTTTGACTCTTTACTACAGTTACTGACTCTGGATTCTGAATAAAACACCATGCGGCGTTTAGTGACCATTTTGTAGGACGTTATAAAGGGTCGTTTCTTCACCAGCTTCTCTTTTATGGGACAAAACACAAACAAATTCATCACGTTATTGAGAAAGTTACAGCATTTCTTGGCGCCTTTGTATAAATGTCTCTTTATATAAAACTCTTCATTCTGATTGGTCTGAATGTTGATTAGATTTCTATAACAGCAAATCTGACAAAGCAAATGACAGAAATATGTTATTATAAAGTGATGCTTCTATAGTAAGAGCTCGCTGACAGGACCACAGAAGCTCACTATGAAGAAGGGTGTAATCATTAATGGTTTCTCTAACGAGATGTCATTTGGAAGGAGTCTCCAGTGCCAGAGGTAAAGCTGTAACTTAGCTGTAGCTGTAACTTTAGCTCAAATCTCATATGACTCGGCTCGAGTCAGACTTAAGTCGCAAGTTTGAGACTTGAGACTTGCTTGACAAATATTAAAAAAAGACTCGACTTGACTTTGACTTGACATTCATGACTTGAGACTTGACTCGGACTTGAGTTAAAAGATTCAGAGATGGGGGATTCGACTTGACTCGAGTCAGACTGAAGTCGCAAGTTTGAGACTTGAGACTTGCTTGACAAATATTAAAAAAAGACTCGACTTTGACTTGACATTCATGACTTGAGACTTGACTCGGACTTGAGTTAAACGATTTAGAAATGGGGGACTCGACTTGACTCGAGTCAGACTTAAGTCGCAAGTTTGAGACTTGAGACTTGCTTGACAAATATTAAAAAAAGACTCGACTTGACTCGAGTCAGACTTAAGTCGCAAGTTTGAGACTTGAGACTTGCTTGACAAATATTAAAAAAAGACTCGACTTGACTTTGACTTGACATTCATGACTTGAGACTTGACTCGAACTTGAGTTAAACGATTCAGAGATGGGTGACTCGACTTGACTCGAGTCAGATTTAAGTCGCAAGTTTGAGACTTGAGACTTGCTTGACAAATATTAAAAAAAGACTCGACTTGACTTTGACTTGACATTCATGACTTAAGACTTACTTGTGACTTGAACATGTGTGACTTACTCCCACCTCTGTGAAATGAAACAAAAATGTAAGTCATCGGAAGGTTGTGAGTTTAAATCCCAGGTCCACCAAGCTGTCACTGCTGGGCTTCTGAGCAAAGAAAAAAAAATTATATAAAATGAATAAAAATGAATTAGATGAATTAGATGTATAAATGTATAAAATGAATTATTGTTTAAAAAAAATAATTATTTAAAAATTATTATGTAAAAAAAAAAATAAATGAATGTAAGTTGCTCTGGATAAGGACGCCTGCCAAATGCCATAAATGTAACTTTTCCAATGCAAGAGTTTCATATCTTTTTTTTAATGTGGTTTTTGATATTTTGTGCATGCTGATGCTTTTCAGCTCATTACAGCTGTAAAGAGTGAGTACTGTATGTGAGTTACTTCCTGTACATCGTTCCCAGCATGCGGAAAGTGGTAGCACCGTGATTAAAGGTGGGGTCTCCGATATTTGAGAAATGCTTCAGAAAACTGCGTTGGGCCACCAACAAAACAAAAATCAAAACAAACATGTAGCCAATGAGCAGAAAGGGGCGGGTCTTGTCAATATGGGCGGAGAGAGTTTTTAATGCGCATGTGTGCATGTGCACATATTCACAGATTGGAGTTTCCTGAGTCAATAACTCCTGAGCTAAACGCTGTTACTACACAAAACGCGGTTGTAGCTGCGTCTCTACATTACTACGATAGAAAAGAGGTGTTATTTGTGTAGTAACAGTGTTTAGCTCAGGAGTTATTGACTCAGGAAACTCCAATCTGTGAATATGTGCCAACTTCCTGCTCCTTCAGTTCTCTCCAGCGCTGGAAAGCTGATCCTATATTAACACGTCCTACTTCTTACCTTATCGTAAGTCTTTCTTTGCTTTCTTTCTTTGTTTTTATCCTCCATGTCAATGTTAAAACAGCTTTCTGCTAATGTCACACATGCGCACTGAACACTCTCTCTGCACATATTGACAAGACACGCCCCTTTCTGCTCATTGGCTACACGTTTGTTTTGTTTTTGTTTAGTTTGTCGTCCCGACTCAGTTTTCTGAAGCATTTCTCAAATATCAGAGACCCCACCTTTAAGTTGTTGGACTACTGATTGGAAGGTTGTGAGTTTGAACCCCAGGGCCACCAAGCTGGAGCTCCTCAGACTTCTGTGTGAAAACCTGAGCATATCAGAGGTTTCTGAAGTACTCAGATCAGCCCTTCTAATACAGAGCTCTTGACCTCTTTAATTCTGCTGCTTCCACACAATTGGCTGATCCGATAGGTCCTTTATCTTCATTATAATCTTCCACTAAATATTTTTCCCAGAATTCCACACATGATGATCTCTCACATGCAAAATAGTACGTAAGTGTATCCTGGTTCTTCACGGCACAGAATCGATCAGTGTGGAAAAACTCTTAAGATCACTACAGATTGTAGTTGAATTTTTGGTCATGAGGTCAGAGAGGGAAAAGTAATCACCCCCCCTTCTTCCTGTTAGCTGCAGGAGATGCGAGCGTGTCGCTTTCTTTAACCTCCGTGTCCAAATTAACTCTGGATGTGGGACACGTCACGCTCATCCATCAGAATTAGATCTGCACTTAAAAGAGGACAGCCTTATTTTAAACCACGGCCAGGGGATTCACCGCTTTGTTTTAATCAGGGTCGAGACTTAATGAGAAAACTACAGCAGTCACCTTTCCTGGAATTTTCCATGTTGGCTGGTTCACCTTGGATTAGATTCACACGGAGAAGCCAGGCTGCTGCTCGTGCGGGTTGAACGCAGTTTAGAGAAAAAAGAGAAGTGAAATTAAGTGTCAAATTTGAAGAAGAAAAAAACAAAAAAGAGGAAGAAGAAGAAGGTCTGGGAGCGTCTTTACCATCTCAGATGCTTAACGGATTTTAAACTGCCCTCTGAGGTGCTAAAGACTTTCTACTTCTGCACTATTGTGAGCATCCCGACAGGAAGCATTGCAGCCTGGTTTGGGAACAGACAATCTCTCTAGCGGATGGAGAGATCAGCTGAGCGTACAGTACCATCCACACCGAGCTCCATGACCTGAACTCTATATACAGCACGCAGTGCAGAACCGAGGCCTGTGAAGGATCTCAGCCTACCCATCAAAGGACTCTTTCATGAAGATTTCCGACATTCAGAGAGAAGATGCCGACTCCATGTGGTCTTTGAAGACAACCTCCTCATCAATACACAATTATCAGACTGTATCTGACTGTAGAAAGGACATTATTCATAATAACACTCTCCGGTGTTTATAACAGGTTATAATCACATCCTCAGTGTCACCTAAATGAGGATGAGGTTCACTTTTGAGTCTGGTTCCTCTCAAGGTTTCTTCCTCTTCAATCTAAGGGAGTTTTTCCTCCCCACAGTCACCTCAGTCACCTCAGACTTGTTTATTAGGGATAAATACAAACAATACAAACAAAATATAAGTCTAATATTAATATGATTAATATTAATATTAATTAATGTACTATATTTCTTATGTTCTGTTCCATTGTTAAAAGAATTGAATGGAACTGATTTTTCTCTGTTGGGTTCAGAGAAGAGCTTCAGCACCTTGAAGGTGAACACAGAGAGAATGAGGAGGAGTTTCTTCCCTCAGGCTATTCAGGCCCACAACCTGCTGAACACCTAGAAGACCTAAAGCATAGACCGTCTCTGGACTTGTCTATCTATCTATCTATCTATCTATCTATCTATCTATCTATCTATCTATCTATCTATCTATCTGTCTGTCTGTCTGTCTGTCTGTCTGTCTGTCTGTCTGTCTGCCTGCTTGCCTGTCTATCTGTCTGTCTGTCTTTCTTACTGTCTGTCTGCCTGCCTGCCTGTCTGTCTGTCTGTCTGACTTTCTTACTGTCTGTCTCTGTCTGTCTGTCTATCTATCTATCTATCTATCTATCTATCTATCTATCTATTTATCTATCTATCTGTCTGTCTGTCTGTCTGTCTGTCTGTCTGTCTGCCTGCCTGTCTATCTGTCTGTCTGTCTGTCTGACTTTCTTACTGTCTGTCTGTCTGCCTGCCTGCCTGTCTGTCTGCCTGCCTGCCTGTCTGTCTGTCTATCTGTCTGTCTGTCTGACTTTCTATCTATCTATCTATCTATCTATCTATCTATCTATCTATCTATCTATCTATCTATCTATCTATCTATCTATCTCTCTATCTGTCTGTCTGTCTGTCTGTCTATCTGTCTGTCTATTTATCTATCTATTTATCTACTGTAGGATCAAGGACCTAGTAAAGGATCAAGTGCAGATAAATATGTACATACAACAAATAAATAAAGCTGTCAGTGAGTGTGTGTGTAAGGACATGTGAGAATGTACCAGTTATATAACCAACACGATATCTCTATCAGAATAATTATATACAGTACAGTATGTCTGTGCAAATGTGTGCATTATGTACACTGTATGTATGTACAACAGTGACTAAGATAATATACAGTGTACGTACAGATAATATACATAAATGGATGTAAACTAAAGTAGGCACTGAATTTACTGTTATATACATTTAGAAGATGTAAAGAAGATGTAACAGAGCATGCGGTGTGGAGCAGAACTGCAGCTGATTACAGACTGTGAAGTGAGACATCAGGGTCCTAGCGGTGTAGAGTGGAGTTCAGTTAGTTTATGGTTGTGGGTGAAAAACTGGCTCTGAACCTGTTGGATCTGGTACCTATGTGTGGTCCTGTATCTCGGCCTGGATGGAAGGTGTCAGGACTCTGCCTGGACTTTGGCCATGTGCCTTTTGTTTATGTTCGGTGTTCACGTGTCTGCTCCACCCTTGTCTTTTCCTCCCTGCCTCTGCACACCTGTCCCTCATGTTTATTGATTATTTGTATTATTTAGTTGAGCCGCGTTGCATTGTGCGGCGCGGAATCCTCTAGTGTCTTTTGTTGTCCAGTGTCTGCTGTTGTCTACGTCCTGTTTCCTGTTTTTTTAGTTAATAAATCCTGTTTCTGTTAAGATGTCCTGCATTTGAGTCCGTTTTTATCCCGCGTCCGTGACAGAAGGAGGTTGTGCGTGAGCTGATCTATCCGAAAATTACACAATCAAGTATCTCCACCAGGTTTAAAAGGTAGAACACGATGCTCCTGATGAACGAGTGTAAGAACGTGAGCGTGAGCCCTCTCCTTATTCCTCTTGTGTGTTGTATGCAGGTGCTGTGTCTACTGTATGTGAACGAGACATTGCTTTACTGCACATAATACCATTGGATCCTGGTAATCCTGATGATCGGCTTCCAGGACTGCCATTTCTTTTTTTCTGGGCCTGAGTGATTTCCATTGCGGATGAAAAAAAAAAAGGAAATCTGTGAACTGTCCTGAAAAAAACCCCCACATTGCATTATTTTCCTACTTTATATATTACATTATATGTTATATTACACTATATTTTATACTTTGTATATTACAACAGGGGCACGGTGGCTTAGTGGTTAGCACGTTCGCCTCACACCTCCAGGGTTGGGGGTTCGATTCCCGCCTCCGCCTTGTGTGTGTGGAGTTTGCATGTTCTCCCCGTGCCTCGGGGGTTTCCTCCGGGTACTCCGGTTTCCTCCCCCGGTCCAAAGACATGCATGGTAGGTTGATTGGCATCTCTGGAAAATTGTCCGTGGTGTGTGAGTGTGTGAGTGAATGAGAGCGTGTGTGTGCCCTGTGATGGGTTGGCACTCTGTCCAGGGTGTATCCTGCCTTGATGCCCGATGACGCCTGAGATGGGTTGTGTTTCTTTTAGACAATTTTTTTTTATTTTTTAAGATTATGCATTGAGGTTTTAATTGCTAAAATGAGATCATCGTTGCGTGCACTGTAACTTTCTACACACATTTAGATTTAAAAGAAACCGTTTGAAATAAAAGAGCAGCCGTGACTTGCGTGTGTGATCAGATGTATACAACGAACAACAGAATATTTAAATAACTGAGGAAAACCTTCACTAACTTATAATGTCAAACTAAATGATTATTAGACTTCTGAAAACTAGACAGTAATGTTAAAATGTTCACCTGTACTGTATGTCATAAATAAGCCAAGTGGCCATCATTGTGAAAATCTACTTACAGTATGTCAGATTGGACTCTGGATGATTAGACAGGAGTGTTAAAGTCATGTAAAGTAATCGCGATATTGTTGTAGACCTTTTGTACAATGTGGTGTGTATTTATTATCATTATTATTTTTTTAACGCATAAACATGGCATTAAATTGTAACTTTTAAAAAAATGATTACCCCACGTACTGGTACCAGATGTACCAGTTGATGTATTGGTTATATGGCATCCAGAAATTGTATCAGCTCCGAACGTCTTCCGTGACATGATGATTTTGGACCTCCACTGAGATGAGGCCGACTCTGTGAGGATCCTGAGACATCTAGAGATCTACCAGTTCCATTTAGACTCCATTTAGACTTGATACTAAAGAGGAGATGCAACTCCATTTTGTCTTTGAGGACAACAATCTCCTCATCAATACACATTTATCAGACTGTATATTGATAATCACCCAAATGAGGATAAGGTTCCCCTTTGAGTCTGGTTCCTCTCAAGGTTCCTTTACCATCTAAGGGAGTTTTTCCTCCCCACAGTCACCCGAGTCACCTCAGACTTTCTCATTGGCGATAAATACACTCACTTTCACTCACTCACTCATTTTCTACCGCTTATCTGAACTACCTCTGGTCACGGGGAGCCTGTGCCTATCTCAGGCGTCATCGGGCATCAAGGCAGGATACACCCTGGACGGAGTGCCAACCCATCACAGGGCACACAAACACACTCTAATTCACTCACGCACTCACACACACTACGCACTTTTTCCAGAGATGCCAATCAACCTACCATGCATGTCTTTGGACCGGGGGAGGAAACTGGAGTACCCGGAGGAAACCCCCGAGGCACGGGGAGAACATGCAAACTCCACACACACAAGGCGGAGGCGGGAATCGAACCCCCAACCCTGGAGGTGTGAGGCGAACGTGCTAACCACTAAGCCACCGTGACCCCCGCGATAAATACAAACGCGTTTAAATATATCTAATATTAATCTTTATATTATTCCTTACAATAACCTTTTGTTCTAGGTTTATGTTCTCGTAAAGCTGCTCTGAGACAACGTCAATAACACAAATAAATACATGCGAATTGGAATATATCGGATGTTGTGTTCACTTCATCCTCGTAACATCTCATGAGATCAGATGTGTACAGATGTTTCGGTCCAGCTGTTATCCAGCTGCACGGATGGTTAAATGAACTGCGTCATAATTTCACTCTCAAACATTTATGACGTAATAATGACGTATGACGTAAGTTTAGCACCTGCTCCACATTTCCAGGTTATTCGTGAAGCGCATTACAGGGTTTTAATTTATTTAGTTATTCATTCTTACAGCATGAACAAAACAAAACAATCAGGTCTATTTTTTTTTTTTGTATCCACAGACAAAGACAATAAAGTTACATGAATCATGATCACACAAACTTGGCCGCCCTTTAGCTTTTTACCCTCCACTCGTCAACGATTTGAAGAATAATTGGCCAGCGGATGGTGGCAATCATTTCAGGCCAGAAACGCGCTTCAGGTTCCGGCTGCCAATTGGTCGGTTTGCTTCGCCAAATCTCATCCGCGTGAAACTGACTCTCTCTCGACGCCATTTTGGCTCAAGGTTTCCGTGTCGCTTCAGAAGAAAAACGCTTCCGTTATTAGAGCCGCAATGGCGTCAGTTTCTCACTCACCGCTTCAACCCGTCTGCGTTTCTCTGCCAACGGATTGGTCAGCGTGCTCCAATGAACGCAGAACTCGCTCTGTGATTGGTCAGAGCTCCTTCAATCACAGGTGAGAGGGAGGCGTTGCGACGTCCTTGTGAGGCAGAATATCAAAAAGGTTGATTTGTTGAGTCGGAGTGCACTTACTGAGACCCTGTAGCTTAGGATGATGAACCTGTAGGAAGCGCACGAGTGTAGGGAACACGCTGGGAGTAAGGGACCGGAGTGTGTGTCTGTGTGTATATCTATAGGTCCTGGCAGCACCATCCGGGGAGAGGGTGAGCCGAGGAGGACACTGACTGCTTGTTTGGTCACTGCCAGCAACACTGGATGGCTTTTTCCTCTTTTACTCGAGAATTTCTTGGATATTTTTCCAAATCGGATTTATGATTTGCGCGCTTGGATACAATAGTGGAAGCAAACACGCACACACACGCACGCACGCAGGCGCGCGCACACACACGCACACACACACACAGAGGAATCGATGGGGAAAATAAGTTGACTGCTGCCTTGGGGAAAATTTGTTGTTTTTTCCTCCTTCTAGGAAAAGGATCGCTGTCATTTGTGCTCGCCACCATGGGGGGTTTGGATACATAGTGGCTTTGGCACTTGTGATATTTTGTTATTGTTTCTTTTCTTGAGCGCGAGCAACAATTTCGGAGTGCCAGCTATCCTGCGCGCGAGAAAATACTATTCAAAGAAATATACATCCGTGTGTACACATCCACACACGCATAGGTGACTCTTTTGGCATATATGGAGGGAATTTGGTCGACTTTCCAGCCGTGCGTAAAATAACTTCCTCCTGCAAACCCCGCATGCAGTCCCGGCTGTGGACGCGGCCTCGGTGCATGGATCAGCCGACATGGCATGTAGTGAGATCTAAAAGATGAATGCAGCATTTCCCACGCTGACACACATCCGTCGGTTTCCCCCTTTCACACTGCAGGAGAGGGAAATAAACCCGAGGGTGGAGCAGATGCGAGGCCAGGTGCTTCCCACCTCCACCATGCGGGAGATCTAAGGCCGCGCACTGGATCATCCACCACGGGGGGAGCGGGAGTTTTTTTTTTCCATCGCATCAAACATTATTTTGTTTTAATTTTATTTTTTATTTAGTTTAGCCTTCTTTTTTTTTTGTTGTTGTCGTTGTCCATTTCTAGTAGGGATCCTTTTGAATGCTTGGTATGGTTCTTGCAAGGTAAAGAGAGAGAGGGAGAGAGAGAGAGAGAGAGATCTTCTTAGAAGTAGGTCAGATCTTGCAAGAGAAAGCTGGCCAAAATGGGAGTGACTCTATCACTCATGCTGATATGACATCTTGCTTAGTTTTCTAAATTTGCCTCTATCCAAGTCCACTGGATTCATGACCGCTTGACCCCCCCGGGCTGCTTCTTCTCTCATCATCTTGGCCTGTGAGGTTTCTCCTGAAGATCTTGTTTTCTTGCAGGCTCTCCCAGAGTGCGTATGGCTCTTTGCGGGACCACAGCTGCTAACGCGGCCAAAATGATGGCGGCGTACAGTGGAGGCGCTTCGGCGGTGGCGGCGGCAGCCCACCATCCACACCACCACCACCAGCTGGCTCATCTGCCTCCTCCTCACCAGATCCATCACCAGCACCACCACCATGCCGGACAGCACCATCTCCAACAGCAGCAGCAGCATCCCGCTCCAGGTTCGGCCGCCGCCGTCCATCCTGTACAGCAGCAACACGCATCCGCTGCCGTCATGCTCAACCCGAGTCAGCAGCAGCAGCAGCAACCATACTTTCCGTCACCTGCTCCCGGACAGGCTCCTGGTCCTGCTGCGGCTGCGGCACCCGCTCAGGTGCAGGCTGCAGCCATCAAGGCGCACCACCACCACCATCAACACCATCTACAGCAGCAGCTGGACATCGAGCCCGATCGGCCTATCGGATACGGGGCATTTGGCGTGGTCTGGTAAGTCGTGAGCTGTTTTAATCTCAATGCTGTTTGGATTGGTGTTGCCTTCTGGTTCTGAGATAAAACGATGTGATTGCTAATGGTTGAAGTGAACAGATCTTGGAACACAAGTTCTGTTTGTCACATCCACAAAGCAAAGCAGGACTCTTACCAAGAGTATACCAAGGTTTGTTGGGTACAGTCTTGGAGACCTGATGCCCTGCAGAGTTTCAAGCTTGACACACCGTGTCCTGCAATCAGGATCTGGATCAGGTTCTGTCCTCTGGATCTGGATCAGATGTTTAATGATATTCAGTATGGAAACTATGAAACATTTGCAAGGCAATGAGCCTCCCAGACTGGACCAACGATACCTTAAAAGTACTGTGTTGTGGACTTTACAGTGGGCATCAGCTTCACTTATATTCTACTAAGTTTGGTTCACCGCAATCAGTTACACCTGCTCCAACCAGCCAAGACCCAGAGAGCACCTTATCCACCTGAGTGCTTGTCGCAGATTGAGGGGTTATTATGCTAGGCAGAAATATAGATCCCCAGAAATGAAGTTGGTGACCAGTTGAAGTTGGTGAACTCCAGCAGCCAAGTGTACCAGCAAGTTCTATCAGGACCTAGTTGGCAACTGTATTAGAGTTTATAATCTCAGTGTGGGTTTTAAGATCTAACTTTAAAACAGTCACCTACCTCCTTTTGTCTGTGAAAATTTCTCTAGATCTCCAAGTAAAGAAACCTGAATGAACTTTAGAGAACCCATGGTTCTGGAGAACTGTAGCTCAGCAGAGTGTACTGGTCACTAACTGCCCCTTTAATCAGCCAACATCAGCTCTAACCAGTCTGTGTTTTCTCAGGTGGATAAGGTCCATTTTTTGGGGGGACTTTAAATTGAAACACTTGGTGTGGTCTAGAGCTTGAGACCATGAGGAGGAAGGCTTGGTGGATTAGTGAAACCGGACTTGGGGCTTGTTTGTGGCCACATGTGACCTTGTGCGATGTACATTTACATTCCATTTGCGTCTGTTTATTTGGCAGACGCTTTTATCCAAAGTGATTTTATAATGGAGATCGGACACAATCCAAGCATACACACAAGCGATAGACAAAAGCAATAAACCTTTATCTAAGGGCATTAACAATTAGTGCCTTTAATATTCCAGTGATGTTTGAACCTGGAACTTACCTACTTGGACAATCCTTTAGCACGTCTATGGGACAAGCTGTAATGTGTTCCTCTTAACCGGAATGTCTCATAGCCGGAAACCTTATTGATGGCTAAAATTGTAGCTAAAAAAATCGTAACGGCAATGTAGTTAAGTGCGTTACTTCAGACGCAAATGCAGAAAACAACTAAGTGTTGTCGTTCTCGTCTTCAAAGATGTTATTTCAAGGAAATGTGTTTGTGGCCTCAACAAAAAGTTAGCTTTTTGCCAGCCAACGTTAAACTATGAGCTGGGGTGTTGTTTTGTTACATCACACACACACAAGAATTCAAGTGGGGTTTGTGCATGCGAGTGTGTGTGTGTGTGTGTGTGTGTGTGTGTTTGTTTTCTCAACATTTTGCTGCTGTTGTTCTCAGGTTTTTCTGTGAGGTGACTTGTGATAGCAGGAGAGTAACAGGAGAACTTGTAGCTTATTTTGCTAATAAAAATATTTGCTTTGTGACAGACTTTTGTTGTCGAATGGGGGAAAAAACATGACTGCTAGACCCATGAGTCTCAAAGTGGGATCTGCAAGTCTGGGGTTTGTTTTGAAGTCGTTTTTATTTATTTATTTTTATCATAATTGTAAAAGCTGAAGTGACTAGCCATTTCAAGTTAGTCTAAAACTCTGCTTAAAAAAAGTCTAATTAATGTTAACTGGACTCCTGTTAATATAAAACCTAGCGTTTCAAATCTCCGTCTGGCTGAGTGGAAAGTTTAGAAATAAAAAAGCTCGACGACGTACATGTTTACCCTTTCATCCTTCAGATTAAATCGGTTTCACCATTATGAAGAGGGTCCTTGGATATTTTGGGCTACTCTGGAAAAGGTCTCCGTGTACAAAAGTTTGAGGTACGGCCGCTAAAGTATCTATTAGCTTTCGTTAGTCTTTGTGATTATGAGGAATAATCACATGATGTCTGGTGACTGTCTCCATCCAAGCTTCAATAAGCAACAGAAAGGGAGTTGGTGACAAGGCGGGGTATCTGTACCAGCTCTAACAGGAACAGAGGAGAGCGGTTTGGCCTAGATCGGCCTTTCCGAGGGAGCAACGGCGTATTTAGGAGAAACGATTTTGCCACTTTCTGTTTTGTGTGCTTTGAGGTCAGGTTTCACTTTAGGTGCAGACGCACAGATGAACTGCGCAGCAAACTCGACTAAACCGGACACAGCGAGAGGGGTTTTTGTTTGCAAGATCAAAGCTGCTTGTTTGCTAGCCGCAAATCAGTTGATATGTCATTTCCAGGAGGAAGGGGTGGTGAGGTTTGATGAAATATCCTTTAGAATCTACATCCTCTTGCAGGATTATGAAACTTTTTCAAGACGTGTGGAGTCGATTGATGGAAATCGAGCTTTTCAGAAAACAGCAGCGCTTTCAGAGAGAAAATGTTGGACTGTAGTAATGTTGTGGTGGCGGTTTTTGATGATTTTTATTTTTTTATTTGCCGTTTTCTATGTGCATGCTTCAGCTCATCTGTTAATTAGCAAGTCAGTCAGGTGTGCTACCACGGGGAAAACGGCGTGCAACGACGCGGCACTCGGAAAAACGCCTCTCTGGCGCTAGCGAGGAGTCTTAATTGCTTAGAAGGCATGATGATGCAAGGCTGTTTTTCAGGTGGTTGAATTATACAACAATTTGCTCAGTTTATTCACGTTGCTTACATTAATAATGAATACCGAACAACAGATAATGCCACCTAGATGCCACACCCCTTGCTGTTCTTCATCCCGCGCCATCTCGCATGCTCTCAACTCGTAGTGCCGACACAAGAACCTTATAAATGGCACGCACTTGGTTAAAAATAGCCAATTGACGTACGCTATAAAAATGAAGCCACGGTAGCTCCGGCTCTGACTCAGCTCCCATGAGTCAGCGAGGCCCAAAAAGCCAGCGCCTGTGTGAACCGTGTTATCACAAATCCAGAGTGCCATCAATCTGAAAATAAAACCTGGGTCTTTTGGACTCATCCGTAAGGGAAGGCATGTAGTGATGAACGCACTGATCTTCTGTTTCTTTTTCTGTCACCCTGCTTGCCTTTGCCACTGGAATCTTCCCCTGACCTTTCCTCAGAATTGCTTCCTGCTGCTCATTGTCCGCCTTTTATCGCCCCTGTTCTCTGCCGGGGTATTTTTAGCTATCCTCCAGAGATCCGCTCTGAAGAGCTGGATCCATTCAGGGCTTCCTCCACAGGTTTTAGATTTTTTTTTTAGGAACAGGAGCGGCTTCGTTCAGCCTGCAAGCTGCTACAGAGCCCAAGGAAAGCTGTGTTAGTTATTACAGTATATATGTTTTGGATTTTAAGGAAAATGTAAAAATCAATCGGAGAGAGTAAGAACAATAAAACTTTTTTTTTGTTTTTTTTTTCTGTGTTATTAAGTAGTCTATAGTCCACAACATGGAGGTTTCACTGACGGTGCTTTCACACCTGTGTATCTGAGTCACTGCAAAAATCGATTCGTTTAATGAAACGCTTTCAAAGTACACTCATGAGCCAAAAAGGAGAATGTAGGACTGGAAAACTCTTCTTTCCTTCTTCAGACAAAAATGCAGTAAAAATCACCACAGCATTTCATTCTTTTAATTCTACTCAATAGTTTACTTAATAGTTTTTTTAATCACATCCAGGGTTTATTTTTCCTTATGTAGGTTTGTCCAAATATCCAGGACATGTTGCATTCCTGCAGCTCTACAGCTCTACCCTTTGGCTCAGTTTAGGAGTCGACTCTTATTCGATTCTGATTCGAATTGGTTTCACGCTGCTATAGTGTTTAATTAGAATCTGTTGTTCACCTGCATAATCTGCAGCGTTCGATGACATGGCAAAACTCATAGGGCCTTTTAACAACCGGTCACTTCGTGTGTTTTCTCTGATCCGATAGCTCTCTGATTTGTTAAAACTGTTCCGTTTACATTAGGCCACATAAATGCGTCTCGGCGAATCGGATATCGATCCGATCTTTCTACTCCCGCCCAAAATGTAAATATATTTTACCTCATTTCCGGGGTATTTGAAATGGAACAGCTGGAGGCAGCAGCGCATTTTAAGACCCAACGAGACACCTGGGTGAAAGATCACCTGCGAGTGACGTACTTCCGTTTGGGAGGAGTATAGCACTGACGTATGTGGCTTGAACAACCACATTCATTTACACCTGTCCAGTTTCATCTGAAACGCATCCCAGACCACCTCCTGAAGGGGTTTGTACCATCGGATTTATATCCGTTTCAAAAATGTTTCGGAGGGCATTTAGACCTGGTCTTTTTACCATCGGATAGCTATCAGATCACAGAAAACGCATGAAGTGACCAGGTGTAAAAAAAAAAAAAAACACCTGGTGTTTTAAAGCCCAATAGAATGAAACGAAAAAAATAGCATATTACCATGTTTGGATACGAATATATATCAATTATAAATTTGATTACAATGGAAGCAATTATATATTTCATTGTAAATCTGTTTGCATAATTGTATTCAAATTGATGTCTACTAAATGATTTTTTTGGCTGTATTGTTTAGAATAAATTCTCTAAAATATAAAAAATAAATTTCTTGTAAAATGGGTGTGTATGATTTTATATACAATTACAAGTATATATTTATATTCTACATTAGAATTAGTTTTTTTTTTTTTTCTTTAAGGTTTAATAAAACATTTCATTCAGACTCAAATTTTGACACAAATCCCCTGATACCTGTGCTTGGATCTTAAGTAGGGCTGGGCGATAAAACGATAACGATATGTATCGCGATAGACACGTGATCGATATCAATAAAAATTGTGTTCGATAAAACGTTCAGTATTTTTTATACTTCGTCGAAAGTAAACAGAGTTTGCAAAGCAAGTTTGGTTGCATTAAGAAAGGCACTCGCTCTCTGGTAACCTAGCAACGTAGGGAGTGACACGCTAACAGCCAATCATGTAACAGTATCTTTTTTGGTTGCGCCATATCGTCGTCTATTATGCAAGACCGTTTCTCCATGTTTATATTTAACACTTTGCACTATTTTATTACACTTTATTAAGCATTTATTACACTTTCTCTCATTTTGCACCTTAAAAGTTGAGATAATTGTTAAGTGTTCATTGTGACTTTAGACTTATGTTTACATTATAATTATTTGAGTTTTCCTGCTTGTTGACATTTCTGTCTTAATAACTGAGGGGATTATGATCAGAGGAAGGTTAAGTTTAAAATAAAAATGTTTAAATGTAATATATTTTTCTCCTGGTCCTTATTTTAAATGGGTCATAAAAAATATCAATAATTATCGATATCGACCGATATGAAACACTGATATCGTGATACAGTTTTCAGCCGTATCGCCCAGCCCTAATCTTAAGTGACCTCACACCACACTTTTCTAGAACAATGTCGGTATTTCTCGTCACATCACGCAGCTCTACACCAGAGTTCCTTTCAGTTGGTCTAAGCGCTGCCTGTGTGAACCGGAATTATATTTAGCCTTTCACTAAAAGCACGAGGAGGTCGGGGATTTCCGGTTTCAGTCTCCAACAGTTAGTTGTGCTGGTTCTTTATATACCTGATGCTTTTTGACACGAGTCCTTGAATATCTATCTTCAGTCTCTGCACTTAACAGTCTCTGCAGCAGAGCTACGGAGGGAAAGTAACCGAGTGTAAAAGGAGAATTAAAGCGAGGTTGTGCCGTGTGTAATTTGCTGAGCGTGGGTTTTAGAGAGCGGCAATAAAAGTGTAGCGAGCGCTCTCTGATGCGTGCAGCTGCGAAAGGTTGAGTAAATTGGCTTCGGCCCCGCTTCTGAGAGCACGTGTGTCATGTGTTGGCTTTGCGTGTTTGGTCCAGATGGAACAGGGCTTTCCAAATTAAAATTTAATTCCCTGCTGTAAACCACTTGATTTGCACGTTTAATGTCTGTTTATAACCCCGCAGGTTTTGCATACACGTCTCCACACGCAGCCGTTTGCAGCGCGCTTTATTTAACGTCGAGTCGATACGCGTCGTTTGCGTACGACCGACTTCGTCACTTCACGGGTTGTCGGTTTGCAACCTCCTGAAAGGAATTTAAATGGCCGAGCGTTCGTGCTGCGTTGAAGTAGACAGGAAACGAAGCGACACCCAGCTCCTTAAACAAAGCGTAAGGAAATGCATCATTTCACATATAATATCACAAAGGAGTTCCAAACCCCGACACCATGGAAGTGAGTCTGCGTTTACTGGGAATCCTGAATCATCTGCGAGCTGGGATCAAGTTTCTGAGTGAGATTTGACCCCATTAGATCAACAGAAGGAGGAGGAACATTTTGTTTTTTTCTCACGTGGCGACTGTTCTAGCGAGTGTTTCATTTGCACTTCTTCTATAAATACTCTGCCATTTATAGACTTTGCTCAAGGAAGTGTTTGAATTCAGAATCATCCAGCGCTTAAAATAGCCTGCTATGGATTTTCCGGTCTGTCTTCTGGAAAAAAAAACCTCTATGATGAATTTCAAGCTTCTTGTTAGAGAAACATGCTACATGTGAAATTGTCTTTCCTGTTAAACATTTCAGTTAAATTAATTTAGCATCAACAGAAACTTTAAGAGAAAGCAATTTGCCTGATTGACAGCTGTGACGGGAAACTAGCATCATGCTAAACCGTGTTTGTTTATGCTTACGGGACGTTCTACTGTAGCTTAGCTAGCGGGTTGAATTTGTTAGTAAATGCTAGTTAGAGGGGCAGAACAAGGAGGTTAGCAATGACAGCATTCTAATGTAATTCATAATGTCAGTGGAATTTCACTAAACAGAAGTTCACGTTTTTCTGCAGTTAAAGCAGATTTGCGTAATGAAGTGCACTCGCTTTTGTTTAACCGGTTCTTTCATTTTGTACCGGTAGCTGATTGGCTAACAGCTAATAGTGTAGCAGCTACATGAAGAGAAGTAAATGTTTTATCTTAAATGAAGATCTTAATATTTATTATATTCTGTTTAGGAGGTTTCACAGACCACAGAGGGGGAAAAAAAAACCTTCCTGTTTATTGTAATTTCTTTTAACTTGTTTTTTCTTTCTTTCTTTTTTTTGTTTGTCTTTTACATTTTCATAGGTGTATCTTTCTATACATTTTTCTTTTTCTTTTTGGTTATTTATTTTGTTTAATAAATTTACTCCTCGTGTTTGTCTGTGTGTGTGTTTCTGTCTGTGTGTGTGTTTCTGTCTGTGTGTGTGTTTCTGTCTGTGTGTGTGTTTCTGTCTGTGTGTGTGTTTCTGTCTGTGTGTGTGTTTCTGTCTGTGTGTGTGTTTCTGTCTGTGTGTGTTTCTGTCTGTGTGTGTTTCTGTCTGTGTGTGTTTCTGTCTGTGTGTGTTTCTGTCTGTGTGTGTTTCTGTCTGTGTGTGTTTCTGTCTGTGTGTGTTTCTGTCTGTGTGTGTTTCTGTCTGTGTGTGTTTCTGTCTGTGTTTCTGTCTGTGTCTGTGTGTGTGTGTGTCTGTGTGTGTGTGTGTCTGTGTGTGTGTGTGTGTCTGTGTGTGTGTTTGTGTCTGTGTGTGTGTGTGTCTGTGTGTGTGTTTGTGTCTGTGTGTGTGTGTGTGTGCGCACATTTAACTCTCCTTCACACGATATACAGAGACAGGATGTAAATCTGCACCATAGCGTCTTGTTGCACTTCTGAGTTCTGAAGCTCCTGAGCTGGTGAAACATGCGCACACACACACACACACACACACACACACACACACACACACACACACACACACACACACGAGGAGAAAGAGGTTATGTTGTGTGTTCTCTCTGTTGCGTGCTGTTATTTTCTTTATTTTCCTTTAAAGCGGTAACCGCAAAAGAAGCCTGTGAGTGTGTGAGGGAGGGAGGGAGGGAGGGAGGGAGGGAGGGAGACCTAATTGTCTCTGTCCCCCTCAGGCTCCTCTCCACCTCGTCATCGTTTACTCTTTCTTGCTTTCGTTCTTCTGGTTCTTTTTACTTTTCCTGTTGACATTTTTTCTGTTTTTGTTTTTTATATCGTTTACTTTTGTTGCTTTTATTTCCTCAGTTTTAATTTGCTTATAAAAAAATATTTGATTTTTTTGTTCTTACTTTTTGTTTTATCTTCACTTTTTAGTTTGTTTCTTTATTACGTTTTGCTTTATTCAATACCCCCCACCCCCCACCCCCAGGCCTCGTCTTCTTCTTTTCCTCCCCGATCTCTGCTGCGTCGACTCTAGAAGCGCTCCATCATCTACTTGCTGTAGCTTCCACTCCCTGTTCTCTCTCTTTTTTTCTCTCTCTCTCCTTTTCTCAGTTTTCCTCTTGTTCAGCGTCGCTCTTTTATATTATTTGGCTTCAGCGCTCTGAGCTCATAAAGGCTCCGAGTTGCTTTCAGCTTCGTCTCATCTTTCTTTCAGATTTAATCACGATCGAGAACCTGTAATGGTGTGGAACTGTTTAGACAACGTGTGTGTGGATGTGTGTACATGCATGTGTGCGTGTGTGTCCGCACTTACTCTTTCTTTTTCTTTCTTTCACTTTCCTTCTTTCCTTCCATTTTTCTTTCCCTCCCGGATTGTTTTTCTGAAATCCTCTATTAATGACTGTCTTCTCATATTAAATTTTTTTTTTTTTCCATTTCTTTCTCTTTCTCTCTCTCTCTGTGTGTGTCTCTCTCTCTCTCTCTTTCTCTCGCTCTCTCTCTCTGTGTGTGTGTGTGTGTCTCTCTCTCTCTCGCTCTCTCTCTCTGTGTGTGTGTGTGTCTCTCTCTCTCTTTCTCTTGCTCTGTGTGTGTCTTTCTTTCTCTCTCTCTCTCTCTCTCTCTCTCTCTGTCTGTTTCTCTCTCTCTCTCTCTCTCTCTCTCTCTCTCTCTCTCTCTCTCTGTCTGTGTCTCTCTCTCTCTCTCTCTCTCTCTCTCTCTCTCTCTCTCTCTCTCTCTCTCTCTCTGTCACACACACGCTCGCTCGCTCGCTCGCTCGCGCTCTCTCTCTCTCTCTCTCTCTCTCTCTCTCTCTCTCTCTCTCTCTCTCTCTCTCTCTCTCTCTCTCTCTCTCTCTCTGTGTGTGTGTCTGTCTGTGTGTGTGTGTGTGTGTGTGTGTGTGTGTGTGTGTTAATTAAAAAGCCTTGTGCTAGCGGGGGAACTTTACCATTTAGATGCCTGACACTTGCAACATTCCTCATGCTTATTTTAACTGTCTCATTAAACGTCATTCTTCATACAGAGTGTCATTTATCAGCAGCTCAGTGTTCAGCAGCAGTTCAGTTGTTCAGCAGCAGTTCAGTTGTTCAGCAGCAGTTCAGTTGTTCAGCAGCAGCTCAGTTGTTCAGCAGCAGCTCAGTTGTTCAGCAGCAGTTCAGTTGTTCAGCAGCAGCTCAGTTGTTCAGCAGCAGCTCAGTTGTTCAGCAGCAGCTCAGTTGTTCAGCAGCAGCTCAGTTGTTCAGCAGCAGCTCAGTGTTCAGCAGTGAGTGTGGTGGTGTGAGTGTATTTCACACACACACACACAGTGTATGTGACCAGCTGATATATGGCGGTGTACAACAGCGTGCATATGCATTTATACGACCGTTTTGAACACGCACGAATACGTTTGTGTAAATTTATTTATTTATTTATTTTTTACAGTCACATTTGTGGCTCTTTAACACCGAATTTTTATTTATTATTTTTTTTTACCCCAAACGTTCAGAAAAGTTGTAGAAAAAATGATAAAGCTATAAATGTGAGTGCTAAAATAAATAATAAATAAAACATGAAAGCTAAAAGCAGAAAGTCGTGAGCTTCTGATCACCTCGGTGTGTTGAGTTAATGTTCAGTTAATCATCAGTTGAGGTTATTAACCTTCTTCTGTGTCTCCGTCATAACGAGACGTTTAAGGTGTACAGAGGCAGGTCTGTCAGCTCCCATGGTGCTTTGCAGCTGCTCAGTGGGACTGGAGTAACGTGATTAATCAGCTCCTTATAATCACACTGAAGTGTGGCTCTGGTTAAAGTGTTTCCACGCCGCTGTTTCAGACAAGCAGCGTGATTTTATTTATATATTTCCAGCCGTGTGGAAGCTGCACTTCACTCTGTTCCTCTGAATGTGTGCTGTGATTAGATGCGTGTGCACACTGAGAGAAATCAGAGCAACTTCCTCGCTTTTCTCTCTGAGTGCTGACCTGTCTGTCTCTCCTGACCTGTCTGTCTCTCTGTTCTGACAGACCTATCTGTCTCTCTCTCTGTCTCTCTGTTCTGACAGACCTATCTGTCTCTCTCTCTCTGTCTCTCTGTTCTGACAGACCTGTCTGTCTCTCTCTCTGTCTCTGTTCTGACAGACCTGTCTGTCTCTCTCTCTCTCTCTGTTCTGACAGACCTGTCTGTCTCTCTCTCTCTGTTCTGACAGACCTGTCTGTCTCTCTCTCTCTGTCTCTCTGTTCTGACAGACCTGTCTGTCTGTCTCTCTCTCTCTGTTCTGACAGACCTGTCTGTCTCTCTCTCTGTTCTGACAGACCTGTCTGTCTCTCTCTCTGTTCTGACAGACCTGTCTGTCTCTCTCTCTGTTCTGACAGACCTGTCTGTCTCTCTCTCTGTTCTGACAGACCTGTCTGTGTCTCTCTCTCTGTCTCTATGTTCTGACAGACCTGTCTGTGTCTCTCTCTCTGTCTCTCTGTTCTGACAGACCTGTCTGTGTCTCTCTCTCTGTCTCTCTGTTCTGACAGACCTGTCTGTCTCTCTCTCTGTCTCTCTGTTCTGACAGACCTGTCTGTCTCTCTCTCTGTCTCTCTGTTCTGACAGACCTGTCTGTCTCTCTCTCTGTCTCTCTGTTCTGACAGACCTGTCTGTGTCTCTCTCTGTCTCTCTGTTCTGACAGACCTGTCTGTGTCTCTCTCTGTCTCTATGTTCTGACAGACCTGTCTCTCTCTCTCTGTCTCTATGTTCTGACAGACCTGTCTCTCTCTCTCTCTGTCTCTCTGTTCTGACAGACCTGTCTGTCTCTCTCTCTGTCTCTCTGTTCTGACAGACCTGTCTCTCTCTCTCTCTCTTCTGACAGACCTGTCTCTCTCTCTCTCTTCTGACAGACCTGTCTCTCTCTCTCTCTTCTGACAGACCTGTCTGTCTCTCTCTCTCTCTTCTGACAGACCTGTCTGTCTCTCTCTCTCTCTTCTGACAGACCTGTCTGTCTCTCTCTCTCTCTTCTGACAGACCTGTCTGTCTCTCTCTCTCTCACTCTCTCTTCTGACAGACCTGTCTCTCTCTCTCTCACTCTCTCTGTTTTGACAGACCTGTCTCTCTCTCTCTCTCTCTCTCTCTCTCTCTTCTGACAGACCTGTCTCTGTCTCTCTCTCTTCTGACAGACCTGTCTCTGTCTCTCTCTCTTCTGACAGACCTGTCTCTCTCTCTCTCTGTCTCTCTCTCTTTCTTCTGACAGACCTGTCTGTCTCTCTCTCTCTCTCTTCTGACAGGTCTCTCTCTCTCACTCTCTCTTCTGACAGACCTGTCTGTCTCTCTCTCTTCTGACAGACCTGTCTGTCTCTCACTTTTCAATCAATCCCATTTTCTCACTTTCACCTTATTGATTTTGTTGTTTTTAGTTTTTATAATTTTCCTTTCATTTCTCTTTTCCTCTTTCTGTCATTTACACGCTCTCCGTTTTTCTTTCTTTTTATAATGGAGTGTGAGCTCAGTCACGTCAGCACGCTGCAGGTTGCAGTGTATCATGAAGGGAAACGTGTCCTGATTTGCGGCTGCCTCTGAAGCTGTAAGGCGTCTAACGTCTTCACACGGAGCCGTAGTTCAGCAGATTTGGATGTAGTAACCATCCTGCTTATTTTAACAATGGAATTTGAATATGTCTGACTCTATATCAGGTTTGTTTGCCACCCATTCAAAGTAGAAATGAAGAGTTCGCCCTAAGCCAAGCCAGTCCTGTTTGTGTTCCTTTCAGAGATGCCAGCTGCGGCCGCTCCCTCAACCCACACCGGGGTTACACACGTTTAACGTCCTTCTGAGCTCCCAGAGCTAAACGCACAGCTTTGTGTCACGGCCACACTCACCAACATGACTAAATATTTATTTATTTTGGGCCAAATAATAAATATATAATTAGTATACATACAAAAAATGATTAATTACAAAATGGTTTTAAAAAAATAACGAATATTTTTCTAAAGTATTAAGGTCTAATATCACACACAATGCATCAATACAGTTTTTTTTGGTCATCTGCATTAAATATATTTTAATGACCCGAATTTAGTTTTTTTGATGTCACTGTGACTCGACTGTAGTGACCATTTGGGTTTTACTACGTGAACAAAACTCACTAAAGCTGTCACTAAACACCTCCTAGCAGTCTGTCTCTCTCTCTGAGCTGTCTCTCTCCTTTGGTCTGTCTCTCTCTCTGAGCTGTCTCTCTCTCTGAGCTGTCTCTCTCCTTTGGTCTGTCTCTCTCTCTGAGCTGTCTCTCTCCTTTGGTCTGTCTCTCTCTCTGAGCTGTCTCTCTCCTTTGGTCTGTCTCTCTCTCTGAGCTCTCTCTCTCTGAGCTGTCTCTCTCCTTTGGTCTGTCTCTCTCTCTGAGCTGTCTCTCTCTCTGAGCTGTCTCTCTCCTTTGGTCTGTCTCTCTCTCTGAGCTGTCTCTCTCCTTTGGTCTGTCTCTCTCTCTGAGCTGTCTTTCTCCTTTGGTCTATCTCTTTCTGAGCTGTCTCTCTCCTTTGGTCTGTCTCTCTGAGCTGTCTCTCTCCTTTGGTCTGTCTCTCTGAGCTGTCTTTCTCCTTTGGTCTGTCTCTCTCTCTCTGAGCTGTCTTTCTCCTTTGGTCTGTCTCTCTCTCTCTGAGCTGTCTTTCTCCTTTGGTCTGTCTCTCTCTCTCTGAGCTGTCTTTCTCCTTTGGTCTGTCTTTCTCCTTTGGTCTGTCTCTCTCTGAGCTGTCTCTCTCCTTTGGTCTGTCTCTCTCTCTGAGCTGTCTCTCTCCTTTGGTCTATCTCTTTCTGAGCTGTCTCTCTCCTTTGGTCTGTCTCTCTCTCTCTGAGCTGTCTTTCTCCTTTGGTCTGTCTCTCTCTCTCTGAGCTGTCTTTCTCCTTTGGTCTGTCTCTCTCTCTCTGAGCTGTCTTTCTCCTTTGGTCTGTCTCTCTCTCTGAGCTGTCTTTCTCCTTTGGTCTGTCTCTCTCTCTGAGCTGTCTCTCTCCTTTGGTCTGTCTCTCTCTGAGCTGTCACTCCTTAATGCTGTCTCTCTCCTCTGAGCTGTCTCTCTCCTTAATGCTGTCTCTCTCCTCTGCCCTGTCTCTCTTTGAGCTGTCTCTCTCCTCTACCATGTCTCTCTTTTGAGCTGTCTCTCTCCTCTGCCCTGTCTCTCTTTGAGCTGTCTCTCTCCTCTACCATGTCTCTCTTTTGAGCTGTCTCTCTCCTCTACCATGTCTCTCTTTTGAGCTGTCTCTCTCCTCTACCATGTCTCTCTTTGAGCTGTCTCTCTCCTCTGCCCTGTCTCTCTTTGAGCTGTCTCTCTCCTCTACCATGTCTCTCTTTGAGCTGTCTCTCTCCTCTACCATGTCTCTCTTTGAGCTGTCTCTCTCCTCTGTCCTGTCTCTCTTTGAGCTGTCTCTCTCCTCTACCATGTCTCTCTTTGAGCTGTCTCTCTCCTCTGCCCTGTCTCTCTTTGTCTAAAAAATAAAAAATGATCTAATGATTTATGGCAGTATTTTAAAGATGGAAAATCTCAAATCAAGAAGAAAAAAGTTGACACAAATTAGTTGTACGTTTGTTTCTTCAGTCCAAGTTTCAAGTTTTTGAAAATATTTAGAAAATTTATGGTAGAATTTCTATGAAATGTAGCAAAGTGATGTTAATAATGTCTTAGTCGAAGGTGTTCTGGTGTGTTTAATCTCAGGTAAATTAGAATTTATATAAATTATGTCAAAACATAAAGCGAGAGCTCACTACAAAAGGCGAGAGGCTGTGGAGTCGGGGGAGGGGAACGGGGAAGGGGCGGAGCTTGCAGGAAATAACATCTTGTGCTAGTGAGTAGATAAACGCTGCCAATGGAAGTGTAACTGCAGCGTGGAGATTAAAATGTCTCTATCACACAAGCCGTAGCGACTGCAGCGACTCCCACAATGCCTTGTACCTCGTTTCCAGCTCTCAAAGCTCGAGCGCGAAAGACTTCACTTTTCCACTCGCATGTTTGCTCTCAGCTGTGAGATCTCACTCAGCGATAGGAACCGAGGATCAGGAGGTCTGAGTCAGTGTTTGCTTCACACACTCACCAGTGTGGTGCTCGTGTTCATCTGCTCCCACATCACACACGGATCACCAGGGGTCTCTGTGGAGGCTTAGCGGTAGGCGTGTTGCGAGCAGGAAGAATGCGTTCCAGCTTCCCCGCATCAACACGCCGCCGTACTACACATTAACTAGCAGGTTGTGTAGTTAACCACACCAAAGGAACAACGTGTTTTATTCCCCTTACAGCACAGCAGGTCGAGGAAAATGACAAGAAGTCACATCAAATAATTTACTTTACACTTTACACTCGCGCTATTGCAGCTATAAGCACTTGTTCCTTTAGGTTTTTCTCTTTATCGAAGTTAAACAACAGAAAATGAGAGAAAGAGAAACACAGCTTGTCATGTACATGTCCTGCCTGGACGCTTCTCTGTCCTGAAAACTTGTCTTATTCCTGACTGACACTGGACTCTGACACTGGACACTGTGAATCTTCCAGGAAACTTAACCATGTGTACGAGGAGTAGATGTTGAAAAAACCTGTGATGTTGAAAAAAAAGTTACTGTGAAAGTCTGTTCTTTCTTTCTGTCTGTTCTTTCTTTCTGTCTGTTCTTTCTTTCTGTCTGTTCTTTCTTTCTGTCTGTTCTTTCTTTCTTTCTGTCTGTTCTTTCTTTCTTTCTTTCTTTCTTTTTCTTTCTTTCTGTCTGTCTGTCTGTCTGTTCTTTCTTTCTTTCTGTCTGTTCTTTCTTTCTTTCTGTCTGTTCTTTCTTACTGTCTGCTCTTTCTTTCTTTCTGTCTGTTCTTTCTTACTGTCTGCTCTTTCTTTCTTTCTGTCTGTTCTTTCTTCCTGTCTGTTCTTTCTTTCTTTCTTTCTTTCTTTCTTTCTTTCTTTCTGTCTGTTCTTTCTTTCTGTCTGTTCTTTCTTACTGTCTGTTCTTTCTTTCTTTCTTTCTTTCTTTCTTACTGTCTGTTCTTTCTTTCTTTCTGTCTGTTCTTTCTTTCTTTCTGTCTGTTCTTTCTTACTGTCTGCTCTTTCTTTCTTTCTGTCTGTTCTTTCTTCCTGTCTGTTCTTTCTTTCTTTCTTTCTTTCTTTCTTTCTTTCTTTCTTTCTTTCTTTCTGTCTGTTCTTTCTTACTGTCTTTTCTTTCTTTCTTTCTTTCTTTCTTTTTCTTTCTGTCTGTCTGTCTTTCTTTCTTTCTGTCTGTCTGTCTGTCTGTCTTTCTTTCTTTCTTTCTTTCTTTCTTTCTTTTTCTTTCTTTCTTTCTGTCTGTTCTTTCTTTCTGTCTGTTCTTTCTTTCTTTCTGTCTGCTCTTTCTTTCTTTCTTTCTTTCTTTCTTTCTTTCTTTCTTTCTTTCTTTCTTTCTTTCTGTCTGCTCTTTCTTTCTTTCTTTCTTTCTTTCTTTCTGTCTGTTCTTTCTTTCTTTCTGTCTGCTCTTTCTTTCTTTCTTTCTTTCTTTCTTTCTTTCTTTCTTTCTTTCTGTCTGTTCTTTCTTTCTTTCTTTCTTTCTTTCTCTCCTTTCTTTCTTTTGCTCTTTCGCTCTCCTTTTGCTTTCTTTCATTCGCTCTTTCTTTCACTCTTTCTTTCTTTTGCTCTTTCGTTCGCTCTTTCTTTCATTCGCTCTTTCTTTCTTTTGCTTTTTCGCTCTTTTTTTCTTTCTTTCTTTCTTTCGCGCTTTTTCGCTCTTTCTTTAGCAATTTTGTTTTTTAACCCCTTACATGCCGGATGTTTTAATTCTACTGCAAAATCACCATTTGAACATTTTGACTAATTCTTCAGAAGGAGCGTAATTTCTAATTCGTCAGAAATAAATGACAAACGAACTTGTTTCAACAAACCGAGACACGTCTCAGGGGACAGCGTTCATTTTTTATTAGTTATTTTTTAAAATAAACACACTGTAAAACGCAGAGGCCTGTTTTTGTGTCCATGTTGATGATCATCTTCCTCATGTCTCGCTCCACAGAGGTGTTAATATGAAGCTCATATGAAAGTAGACACTCAGGACTTTACGAATTTGTAGAGTTTCATCAGGATTTCTGTTTTTCTCTACAATACTAAAGGTGATTATTTTCATAGAAAAGATCCAAAAAAACCCCAAAACGGTTATTTTTCTCCACACAGATGTTTGTAGCTTCAGTGTAAATGTTGATATCAAACCCATTTCTGCTCTCTGAAATGCTCCAAGTTCTTGTTCATGTAAAAAGCAGCTCAGATTTATCTTTAACACTAAAATTCAGTGTAAGATTCTCAACAGAGGGACAAACACTCGTCTGTTTTGTGAATGATTTGCGGTCCCGCTCGGTTGCACAGGTCTAATAAGTAAACGGTAGGGTTGGGAACCGAGAACCGGTTCTTATTCAGAACCAGTTCTGTTTTTTGTTCCGATGCGATGACGGGCAAAGCGCTGGGAGCGGTCACTTTAAATAGCCATGTCTTACCTCATGTATATTAATTGTTTACACTGTTTACAGTCACGCAACCAAATTAACGCAGCTTACCACAGAAATCAGTCACTCGCGCTGCTGTGCTGAGGTACGCTTTGTGTTAAACATGTCTTAAAAAAAAAGTCTAAAGTGTGGATTCATTTCCAAAGCTACAACAATGAAGCTAATCTCCCCCCGTCTGAGAGGGTTTTCTCCACAGCTGGAGATACAATAAGCCAGGAAAGGTCTCGTCTTCTCCCAGAGAAAGCAGACGTGTTAATGTTTCTTCAGAAAAATTGCTAACTGTTTTGCTAAGTTGTAATTCTGGATGTTGGATTTATTTCAATTTAAATTGATATGAATTGAAATGTTCTGTTAAAAACATTTAAAGAGTGATTAATAAACACAAATGGAATTGTTTCAGTATTGTACATTATTTTTCACATTTCTTTTATTATGGAATCGGAATCAGAACCGGGAATCGTAAGGCAGAACTGGAACCGGAATCGGAACCGGAAAATTTCTTTTGATACCCAACCCTAGTAAACAGTAGAAAACAGTCAATTAGGACGCATCAAATCTTTACATCCCTTTAACGAGTATTTAGAACTTTTCGGAAGAACTTCTACATGCCCACAACATTTGACCTTGCTTTGACCTTGAACTCGTTTGCCTTAATTACACACATTTGTTCACTCGTTCTTAAGAAGACGACAATCCGTGACCGACAGACGACCCGACGTCACCGTCTAGCTCCAGGGGAATAAAAACATCACAGGGAAGCAGAACAAGTAGAACCTGACGCTGAAGGCACGTCCAGGGCGTGAACACCTATCGGTCTTGTGCTTCTTGTTACTAATTAGTCGCGAAAACGTTTACATTTTTTTATTTATTTTTTTTTTACTTTGAACAAGATAAAGAAGGTAGCTGGAGACCTTTAACCTTGCTGTGACCTTTAACCGTGTTTGGAACCAGAACAAAGACGCCATGTAAACGTTCAGCCGCTAGTTCTTCTGCTGACACGGCGCAAGTGTGTAAAGGGATGTATTTAAGGATGGTGGGCGATTCGTCCGTGTCCCTCAGCACCACGAGCCATATTGTATTAGCGCCGGAGCTGGAGAGAGAAGGGAAGAAGGGAAGCGACTGGCTGTCTTTAGTGCAAGCGTCTCCATGCCAGAGTGCTCCCTAGACACTCTGAGCGATCTGTCAAGCAACTAAAGCGTTTCTTTTGTCCTTCGCCAGTAAGCAGTAGGACGCTTTCTTCCTCTTAGAGCCTGAAATGTCTCGAATTCTCAAAGTTCGCAGCTTTTTAAAATTAAATAAATAAATAAATAAAAATTCAATATGGTTTGACTTTTTTTTTTTTTTTTTTTATTTCTTCCAAAAAATATTTAGTTTCGTATGAACGTAGTCAAGGCAATGACGTCTTGTGAAAGCTCGATTGCGAAAGTATTGGCATTCTTTTTGTTTACCGAACATTAAAAAAAAAAAAAAAAATTCTTTTTTATTTCTGTTTCAAAATAAAATAAAGGCAACTCGTAAACTTTAATGCTAAAAATTATGCATTAAAGTCTTCAGGAATGATGATGATAAAGCTTATACTTTATGTGTTACTATAGTAACAGCGTATAGTTTTGCCTACTTTTAGTTTTTCTTGCGTTGGTTGTGAGACTTGAGGGCTAATTGAGAAATAATTAAATAATGAAGGTTTTGATAGATTTGGTTTGGGCAGAACATCTAGATTAGGAGTTAAAGTTATTCAGAACAGATAGAAATGTAACTGCTGCTATCTTTATTTTTTTTATAGCGGAGTCTTCGTCTTCATAGCAATAATAGAAAACACCTGAATCGAACTTGTTAACGTTGTGTATGACTCTGGATTTTAGCATGGTGTAGAAATCTAAATGTTCTGAATTCACACTGACTCTTACGTATGATCCTGTTTATCCTTTTGCTTGAAAAATTGCATTTTTACTGAAGGCGCGAATTTTCTAATCCGCTCACGGCGAAGTGAGAAGCCTCGTGTTCGTGTTGTTTTTTTTTTTGCGAATGAGAGAAATAAAATGTAGATTCTGGGGAAACACTGATGAATTTCCAAGATGGAGGAACTTGGTTTATTATTTATTTATTTATTTATTTTATTTTATTTTAAAAACTGTTTTCTGATATGGTGACTTATTTTGAGAAGTAGAACATGAGCTCTATATGAAGCAGTCAGAAGCTGTAGCTCAGAACCCCGGTGTTCATTTCCAGCACGCTGCTTAGTGTCAGTTGTGCATTCTGTATATGTTTGGAAGCTTTGGTTGAACATGTACTGTATGTGTGTGTGTGTGTGTGTGTGTGTGTGTGAGAGAGCGAGAGTGTGTGAGGGCGAGAGTGTGAGTGAGAGTGTGTGGTCTTATAGCGAAGCTTTCAGAAAGTACAGGGTGGAGTTCTGAACTGTTATCTTTGTCCAACACCTTCCCCTTTACTGGTATCACTACACACACACACACACACACACACACACACCCCTGCACTTGTATTAGGGCTTATACAGTTGCTTTCAGTAGCAGGTGTGTGGAGAAAGCGAGGGTCAGGAAGTGAAGCATTTCAAACTACAGAACATCATTGACAATGTCTTTATTACTTTACGTCTCTCTCTCTCTCTCTCTCTCTCTCTCTCTCTCTTTCTGACAGACCTGTCTCTCTCTCTCTCCCTCTCTCTGTGTGTTTCTGTTTTGGAGATATCCTCTCAATATCTCTTCTTTGTCATTTCTCTCTTTTCACCCTGTCTCACCCTCTCCACCCTTCTGTCTGTCTCTCTCTGTTTATCTCACACGTCTCTGTGTCTGTCTTTCAATTCGATTTGCGATCAATTGAGTTTTTTGACAAGACCTGTTTTATATAATTGTGAGACAGTTATTTATGTCTCTCTCTCTGTCTGTCTGTCTTTCATTCTGTGCCTATCGGTGTTTGTGAATGTCTCTGTGTCTCTCTGTGTGTGTATCTGTCTCTCTGTGTGTGTATCTGTCTCTCTGTGTGTGTATCTGTGTCTCTCTGTGTGTATCTGTGTCTCTCTGTGTGTATCTGTGTCTCTCTGTGTGTATCTGTGTCTCTCTGTGTGTATCCGTGTCTCTCTGTGTGTCTCTGTCTCTCTGTGTGTCTCAGTATCTGTGTCTCTGTGTGTGTGTATCTGAGTGTCTGTGTGTGTATCTGAGTCTCTGTGTGTGTGTCTGTGTGTATCTGAGTGTCTGTGTGTCTGTGTTTCATTTATGTGAAAGCAGCAGGTTTTTAGTCACATTACAAACGTTACACAAACACTAGTGACTCTCTTGTATTTTAAACAGCTTTTTTTTCTCCTCGCAGTTGTTTACGTTTGTAAAAACACTCTTGAGCTAGTTTTAACACTTCCTCTGAAAGTGTTCAGAAGTGTTTAGAAGATCTTCAGTGATGAGTCCATCACAGAAGATTAGTTCACGTCTCTGTCGTTGTTCAGGTTGTTGTGTAGCCGGTTGCCTCTACTCATTATTTCAAGCTCAGATAACCATCATGCTGTCTTTTCTTTTACGTCCATCTTGAAAATCCCTCTTTCTAAATTGGCCATATGGCTGATCCTATTTGTGAGGGTTTACCTGGGGGCAACACACACACACACACACACACACACACACACACACAGAAGTGGGGCTTTAGGGAGTGGAGAGAGCACAATGAGGAATGTGTGGTGGATTAAATGACCTGCTGCTATGTGAAAGAGATTTGTGCATGAACCTGAAACACTGATCTCAGTCCAGTTCCAGCCTCAGACATGCTTCTCTTGTCAAATAATCAACGACAGGGTGAAGGCTCCTCGAGCCGAGATACTCCAAACACACCAGGACGGATTCATCTCTAAACGACACGTCATCTGCTGGAAGTTCTTTTGTTTTGTTCTTAAACCACCTTTCTTTTTTTTTTTTTTCTTTTTTTTTTTTTTTTAACCACGTACAACGACCTGGCAGTGTTCACTGATGAACGTTATAACAGCTATAAAAATCATTCCCTCATCATCCTCTCATTATTGTTTCTCTTGAAGAGCTAAAATAAGAAATCAGCATTTTTTTTTTTTGTATTTTTTATTATTAAACAATTGTATGAAAATTGGCAAAGTGAGGTAAAGAGTAGCTAATAAATAGGGATAGAGTTAGTGTTTTTTTTTTTCTTCTACTTCTTCGATTCAGAACTAAAAACACAAAAGATACCCAATCACACGTAGGGTTGCAAAGGGGCGGAAAGTTTCCGGTAAATTTCCGGAAACTTTCCACGGGAACTTAAACTGGGGAATTTTGGGAATATTCCAAATTGGAAACTTTACCAGACTTTATGGAAATTTACGGGAATTTATGGGAATTATTTGGAAATATAGGGAAATGTATATAAACTATATCATTTACAACCATAAATAAACATTTTGTTTGGTCATAAGCAGACATTCATGCAAAGTAACACAAATTTTAAAAAGGACCTCTTGACTGATTTAATTGTAAGTAGAACTTTGCAATAAACATAATAAACTTAATAATTGTAATAAACATATTTCCCTATGATTGCTGTAAAATGAAAGTACCCCCCCACCCTTGCCCTTCTAAACAAAGTCCCAATCAAAATGTAAAATGAAGCATTTTTTCTCAAGCTTATTAGGTCTCTACTTCTGTGGTAGTCAAGGCCTGGAAAATGGAGGTGAACCCCCTCCTTAAGTGATATATGGAGGATTTTTTTTATTTCAGGGGGGAGTGAGTGTGTGAGGGGGGTCATAAAATTATCTGTGCATGTGGTAACACTCCTAACTTACTGCTTATTAAGAGTTAGTAAGGTAGTTATTAAGGTTAGGTATTGGGTACCATAGAATAAGGTAATGCAGAATAAGGCATTAATATGTGTTTAATAAGTACTAATAAATAGCCAATATTCTATTAATATTCATGCTAATAAGCAACTAGTTAAATGACCCTAAGATAAAGTGTTACTGTGCATGTTATAGAAGAATGCAAGTACCTGCAGGGGGTTTGGCCTCAATGGCTTTCCAGTAAGCAGTGTGCTGTGTGCAAGTGACCGAGGAATGCAGGGTACAAATTCAACTTAAATTGCATTAAATCTTGTTGTTTTAAACTAAATTATGGTGCAAGATTTTTTTTTTTAACTACATTTAAGTTCCTTTTTATAGGCAACCTTGCATTTGTTTAAAATTCCCAGTTTATTCCCATATATTCCCGTTAATTCCCATGGAAAGTTTCCAGCCTTGAAAATTCCCGGAATTTTGCAACCCTAATCACACGTCTCTAATACGATCGAATTTGTCGAATATTTTTGAATATTCTATATAATTCTTTACAAATGAGCGTGAGTATTTCTTGCTGTAGTTTACCAACGTTACTTCGGACACGTTTACTAACTCTGACAGGTTCATCTTCTTGTTTTGTTACAGCATCAGTCAAACTCTTCAATCACTAAACGCTGGATTTCAATAAATACAGCATTCTGAATTCATCGAACAGATTTTGGGGACGTTAAAATAATCTGTATTTATTTATTTATTTCTTTTTTTGCCTGTTTACAGTGGCATCCAGTGGCATGTGTTCCTGCTCAAATGTGGTGTAAATAAAAAAGAAATAAATTTGTGGATGTTACGAATTATTTTTATCCGTGTCACCGTAACCAGTTACAGTGTGAAATCTCTCCAGATGTTGGTGCTGATGTGAACTACAGAATAACTCCAGTGTTACATTCAGAGACTAAAAGATGTCTGCGAGAACAGTGCAGTGGTGATGAGTTTGTTACTAAACACCAGCGTTGGGGGTTTGATTCTCAGCTCAGGGGTTGAAGAAGGTTCAGGTTCCGAAAATTCGTCAACACGTCATGATGGATGAAAAAAACGAACAGGGTTGATGTTTCTCAGTTCATTTACTTTGACCTGGTGCTCTTACGGTTCGAAGGCAGACAAACTCAATTGTTTGGTTTGATTATAAAAGAGCATGTAAAGAACACCTGAGAACGGATTTCACACATTTTATTAAATTCAATTTATTTGTATAGAATTTTTCACAGTAGACATCGTCTCAAAGCAGCTTTACATAAGTATAGAAACAGAACAAAAAATTGAAACTTTAAAATTTTAAGTTCTTATTTATCTCTAACGTTTATCTATAATGATCAAGCCACTGTCACGGTGACAGTGATGAGGAAAAAACTCCCTGAGATGATATGAGGAAGAAACCTTGAGAGGAACCAGACTCAGAAGGGAACCTCATCCTCATTTGGGTGAAACAGGACAGGAAATAATGTAAATGTAAATTCATTCATTCATTCATTTTTTACCGCTTATCCGAACTACCTCGGGTCACGGGGAGCCTGTGCCTATCTCAGGCGTCATCGGGCATCAAGGCAGGATACACCCTGGACGGAGTGCCAGCTCATCACAGGGCACACACACACACACACTCATTCACTCACACAATCACACACTACAGACAATTTTCCAGAGATGCCAATCAACCTACCATGCATGTCTTTGGACTGGGGAGGAAACCGGAGTACCCGGAGGAAACCCCCGAGGCACGAGGAGAACATGCAAACTTCACACACACAAGGTGGAGGCGGGAATCGAACCCCCAACCCTGGAGGTGTGAGGCGAACGTGCTAACCACTAAGCCACCGTGCCCCCCCGTCAATGTAAATAATGTCCTTAATACAACAGTTTGTAGTCGAGTGAAACTGTGGAATTGAGCTCCTGAGGAACTAACAAGTCCGAGTCATTACTGACTGATTACTTTATTACAGACTTAACACTAATTCTTTCCTGCTGAAGTCTTCAAATGAGAATTCATTCATTCTTTTTGTTTTGTTTGGGGGTTTTTTTGCCGTTGCGTTTTTCAGTTTGCTGAACAAAAGGAGTCATGGTATAATCCATTACCTGCCATTTTCCCTTTCAGCTTCTTTTGTCCTCCACTGATCAATCCTGACGTGTGTGTGTGTGCGAGAGAGAGAACAAATGTTCATTCTTTGTAGCTCGGTATGAAAAGAAGACTTGTGTGTTATATCTTCGTACTGTAATAAGTTTCATCTGGTGAGTTTCTGGTCATAGGTGTGTCCTGTATAGAAGAGCGTACACGTGGAAAATAAACAAGCTAAACTCTACCTTTCTTTAGTTTTAGCTTAGGTTTCTTCTTGTCGCATGTTGCGTACATTTAAATCTTAAAACTCGGTAAACGTATTCGTGTCCGTGTTTGTAGCTGAAATGTGGCTTTATTTATTCAGGTAGAAAAAACATTAAACATATAAAAAGATAAAGCAACCACCAGGACATGAGGAAAGTGACCGACAGGATCTAAAAGTTTTAGATTTAAAATATGAAATAAATTATTTTGACAAAAATGCCATGAAATGAGTCCACATTTGAATTTTAATCTAAAGTTAGAGAATAAAAATCTTTTCTTTTAAAATAAATAAATGTCTTTTTTTAAATATCTGAAAATTCTGCTAGAATTACAGCTCAATTTAGTGTTTTTTAAATATTTTAAATTTGTTTTTGTTTAATAGGGTTAGCTTAATAGATGTAACTTTATTAAATTATTTATATGTTTCTTAATGTTACTTGGAAATATTTGGTAGATAGAACTTAAATATTTCATTCATTTAATTAGTGGAATTAGGCAAGCTAAGAGTTTTTACCTCATTCATTTATTTATTTACTTACTTATTTTACAGAAGTAACGTTATTAAAAGTTCTAATTCACATTCTTAATGTTAGAATGAAAATATTTGCTAAATAGATAGATAAAATTTTAAATATGTAATAAATTTAATTAGTAAGATGTGTATTTTTGATATTTTGATAACTTATTTAAATTAGATTATTAGAAAATTATTTAGATCAATTATTAAAGATATTTGATTTTTTTGTGTGTTGTGGTTATAGTTTTTTTTTTTTTTATATATAGATAATTTATATAATTTTGTATGATATTAAATAATTTAATATTGCATTTTACTAGTCAGTTTTTATTTACTGTAGATAATGTCCATTTGATTTAAATAGCAACCGTATTCAGAATTTGGATTTTAATTTATTTTTGGTAATTAACAGTAAAAACCTCTGAACTTCTACTTTGTGAACATTTTATATGTATTTACATATATTTACAGTTTATCATTTTCATCCTATAAAACACATTGCAGGAAATGTTGATATTTTAAATACTTCCAACAAGTCGTTTATAAAAAAAAAAAAAAAAAACTTGTGTTGTGAAGATAATTAGTTAGCAAGTTAAATAGTGTGTGCAGAATTCATTTAATAAAAACAGCTTTTATTCCTGGAATTTTCTTATCAACAGAAATGCTTTGCTGAACAAGTGACTTTCTGAAGACTTAAAAAAGCTGTTGTAAGGCAACAAAGAAGAAAAGTGCAGCGGTGTAGCTGGTAGCATGTAGCGAAGTCAAACAGCGTCTAAAGTAGATAATAACCGATGATAAGCTAATGGACTCTTATCTGTCGCTCTGTTCGTGCTCTCGTTATTAGAACAAGCACCTCTTAGTGCAGTAATATTTACAGCTCTGTGATTCTCCCTCGTGCTTGTGTTGCATTGTGTCTCTGCCGTGCCGCAGCACGCTAAGTGAATCCGAGAGTATCGCTGTGTGCAAGTCACGGGGTACCTAGCAGGGGTAAAAAGTGCAGCGCCACAGCAACGTCTCGCCAGGTTGTAGCTCGCTCTTGTGTTCTCAGATGTCGCAGATTTGATTTCCTTGAAATTGTTCTATGTTTAAAATTCTGTCTAAGTTTCATAAGATTTTTATTGTTGAACTGTATTGAGTCCTGGATTGTGATTGGTCAGATAACGTTGATTTATGTTATAAACATCAGCTGCACACATGTAGAGATTTTTGTTTTGTTTTTGTTTCATTAACTTCAAACGAGAGAACAGATCGATCGTCGCTGCTTTAACGGAGCGAGCGAGCGAGCGAGCGATGTGTTCTGTGTTAATGAATGAAATGGCATTGAGAGAAATCCGACATTTCTATGCTGTAAGAGCAATAAAACACTTCAGGAGACGTTGAATAATTTTTCACTATACTTCTGCTTGGTTTACAGTAACTTACTTTTTTTTTACTACCTACAATTTCTTTTTCCTGAACATATAGGTTGCTTTTATATATTTTAAAAAGAATAAAATCAACCATAAACCACATTTATTGGAGGTTTAGATTTTTTTTTTTTTTTTTTTTATTTTGTATTATTATTATTATTATTATTATTATTTTTTTTTTTTACAGTTTTAGCACTTTTAATATCTATTGTAATTTCTTGAATTATGCAAAACAACAAAAGATAAAGGCATTAATTTATTTTATTTATTTACTTATTTTTAAGTATCTAACAATTTTTGGAAATATCTAAAAACTAAAAAAGTCATTTTATTTATTTATTTATTTATTTATTTATTTATTTATTTATTTACTCAATTACATATTTACTTAATAGTGAATCTTCTGAGTTTAATTAGGTTCATTATATACAAGCCAGGCTCTTCATGGTATGTCATGAATACATTTCACTTCCTGTCACGTTAGTTATTGTAAAACACTTTTTATCTGACGATCACCGGTTTGCGCCAAAAACGCTCATGCAGTAAATGTGTTGTAAATCAGAGTCAAAGCTCAGAATCAGAAGTCAGCCTTCACGTCTCTACTGTCAGGTTATGCTGAGCTTTATGATGGGTTCAGACTCTGACCGCTCGCATCTCTGTCACACTTCCTCACTAAATTCATCTTTATAATCTACTTTATGGGCCGATTTCATGTCGGGGGGGAAAAGGAGCACAGAGCTCTTCAGTTTTAATTTTTACGGCGTTACGTCGAAGGTGGATTTAGCAGCACGATCCCTCATCTCATGATCACACGTATTTAAAACACGGCTGAGGGCACGCTCGTGAGAAATAAAACACGTCTTATTTTCCATATAACTGGGTCAACGACCTAAATCCGCAGTCACCTCGTAAATGATTGGCGGAAGCTTCGGATCTCGATACAGCTGAGGATTGTGGGGTAGATACAGTGTACAACACCCCCTGTAGTACAACACTACAGACTAGCATTCAAATGTACTATATGGTAAAAGACTTTAAAAAGACCGTCTAAAGAAGATCGCGAGCACTTGTTTGCTAAAGAGAGAAGTTAGCCAGTTAGCGCTTCGTCATGCAGATACACAGAAAAAAGTCAGGGGGGAGAAAATGCTGTGCTTTTAGAAGAATATGTGCAAACTTTTCCAGTGAAAGAAGGCAGCAGTTTTTTTTCTCGTGAGAAAAAAACACCCATTAGCTAGCGCTCTTGTTACCACACAGCTAAAAATGGGAGTGTGAAAGCTAATGTACAGCAGAAGTAGCATAAGGATTTTAACTCTGCTTGCTATCTCTGAGTGTTAAGCTGTGCAGTGAGGTAGCGGGAGCTAGCATACGCGACTAGATTGAACAAAAAATGGTTACTTTGTCGGTCATCCTGCGTTCATGTAGCTTGTAGCAGCACTTGTGCATGTAGCTACCTTTTTCTGTTGACGAGTGTGGGCGTGGCCTGTACTGTTTCTTATTTTTTTTTTTTTAGTTCCGACGAGACAACTTTATAACCCGACTAAATAAAATAAGACATGCTCGGCTTTGTGCTAGCTTCATTAGCAGAATAATCAAACAAATCAAGCTAACTATACCATGCTACATACACTCACCAGAGCCACCAACAATCTCATAGTTCTTTTTTTTTTAAATCTCTCTGGTAAAAGTTGGAAATAATAGAAGATGAAACCTCAGTAAAAGTAAATAAATAGACTAAAGTTTCTTTGCTGCTTGCTAGTTTGTCTAAAGCATTAGCTTTTACTTGGTAGCTGTGGTGTGAAAGGACAGAGCTAGCTAACGTTCAGGTTTCATTATGACGAAATTCTGGTGCTAATGGTGCAAGAATGGCGAATGGCACAAGTCTCAGAATGGTGCTAATGCCGTAAAGTCTGTTCACATTTTTGTCAAATCGCAGCAGTTTCTTCTTCTGTTTGATCAAACCGAGTAAATAATTTTTAATCAGATTTAAAATTATTTTATTATTTTTTTTTTTTTTGAAGTTTTCTGTGATCCGCTTCACACTGCCTCCTTGTTCAAAGCGCTGCTGTAAGTGTGTCAGGCGAGACGTGAGGGGACTCCAGATCTCGCCACGAGCCCCGCCGTGTTTTCCGTTCATTATGCAGGCGTATGCTAATCCGTTCCTCTTTAATCCAACATGCCTCTCATCCCGAGGATGATTTTTTTTTTTAACACGGTCAGCATGTTTAACGAGGTCGCCGCTAACGACGAGTAAGGTGTACCTGTTTCAGCGAAGCGCTCGGAGGTTAAACGCAGTGCACTGTCTGGATTAATTAGTCGAATCAAAGTGAATGAGGAAAAAGGATTCAGAAACACTGCAGCCACTGTGTTATCCCGAGCCGCTCTATCAAAGAGTCGGAGTCTCTGAAATTCTCTTTATGTTCGTCCCCCGTGAACCACCAAGCATCAAGATTTTACCCACAGAGATGACGACCGGGCCGTGTGTGAACCCCGATACCTGCCTATGAGGGCAAATAAACAGAATAAAAAAGAAACACACTATTATACTAATTAACTCGTGTTTAATCCCATCACGATTTCTTTTATTTTATGCTCCGATACATTAGATGGATGAAATCGGGCCTCATTTTGCGTACAAACGGATTTATTCTTGTATTTGTTATGGAAAGACTTTGTTTGGAAAAAAGACTTCTATTCTAAATTCAAGGACGTATTCAAGGATACGGGCTTTATTTCAGCAACACGTCCAATCCGGAACAAATCCTGGGTCGATCCCAGGAACGTTCGGCGTGGCGTGAAAATATCCTGGTTATATGAAAGAGCTATAGAAATGAGATCCACGTTTTCCAGCTAAAGTAATTTGTTTCCTTCAGACCTTCTGGCTTAAGATCTAAGCAACATGTCGTGTCTGTTTCTCTTGTCTTAATTCCTGCTGCGATCCGTGTGAAATAATTCCGTACATTTAAAAAGGAATATTCTCTGTAAACAAGGTTTTTTCCCCCATTCACATTAAGCTGTTACCATGGTAACCAGGTTAACCGTTCCCACACGCAGGCCTGCACGGCGTGTACCGTCGTAGAGTAGTTATTACTCTTCCTACCTTTCCCACAGAGGGTAATATGCGCTAATCAGATCCAGTCATGAAGAAGTCCAGCGTGGGCGGCGTAGCTCGGGTCGCTTCGGTCCGATCGGCAGCGTAAGATCTCGTGTGTACGGCAGCGGCGTGAGCTGGCAGCTCAAAGTGGTACTCTTATCAATAAATAACACAGTGAAGTGACCTTTCCTTCTTTCATTCCTCTTCAGCGGGCTCACAAATTATAGTTTAGAGAGTTTGCTTTTGTCTCTCGGTATCAGTAACAGACGGTCAAATATTAACAAAAGGGAAAAAAGCTGTAATAAAGTAGCCTGGCTCGCCTCGGCCTGGTTTGCATGGATTGTTGCTCGACACGACTCGAGTCTCTCTGCGAGTTTGTGCCATATCGATCCGAGCAGGTCTGGACAGTGTGTCTGTGATGCAGGTTACAGATTTAGCCGGGAACAATCGATGTGCTCGGAGGCACGGCAGAAGGAGGCTATCTCCTCCGAACAGCATGACAGGAGAACCCGAGGATTTTCTCTTGCTTGTTTGCACACCATCGTCCCACACTTTGGAGCTTCCTGAGCTTTGGCTGAGCCTCGGAAAACTTTTCTCTTCTATTCCTCGCAGCGAGGAGTGAGTCAGTGTGCTGCAAGCCAGCGGCATGAAAAGCAGAGCCAAGACACCTCCAACTCTCCTGCTTTCTTTAGCACCAACTCCAGCAGCAGCCTTCAACAGCTTTGTGTCTCATCACGCTAAGGACTCGGCTCCACGGCCACGAAGAAATCTGCTCAGTTTCCATGTCCACTGTGACGATCTACTATTGTGTAGAATTGTGTAGTAGTGTGTCATTGTCTGTCTAGTATTGTGTAGTAGTGTGTCATTGTTTAGTATTGTGTAGTAGTGTGTAGAATTGTCTGGTATTGTGTAGTAGTGTGTCATTGTGTAGTATTGTGTAGTAGTGTCATTGTGTAGTATTGTGTAGGGGAGTGTCTGTGTAGGGGAGTGTCATTGTTTAGTATTGTGTCATTGTTTAGTATTGTGTAGTAGTGTGTCATTGTGTAGTAGTGTGTCATTGTGTAGTAGTGTGTAGAATTGTCTGGTATTGTGTAGTAGTGTGTCATTGTGTAGTATTGTGTAGTAGTGTCATTGTGTAGTATTGTGTAGTAGTGTAGTATTGTGTAGTATTGTGTAGGGGAGTGTCTGTGTAGGGGAGTGTCATTGTTTAGTATTGTGTAGTAGTGTGTCATTGTGTAGTAGTGTGTCATTGTGTAGTAGTGTGTAGAATTGTCTGGTATTGTGGATTCTATAATTAGACTGATCTTGATAAATTTTGTCGTTTTTTTTTGTGGGGAAACGTATCTTCAAAACAAAGAGAATTTTATTATAATTTTCCAGGTTTAATTTTTTTTTTAAATAACTTGAGATGACCTGATGGGGAAAAAATCATTTCTCCTTTAAGTGTTATATATTTTTTTCTCTTTTCAAATAAAATTGTAACATTTTTAAATAGAAATGCTTATACAAATATTACAATTAAAAAATTAGAAGAATATAAATATTTAATTTGTGGGGGAAATTTCAGCAAATTTGTGTCACACATTTCAATTATAAACCGTTTTTTTTTTTTTTAACAGGATAAAATACTAAACATATGTACAAAATCAGTAATATACAAAAATAACGCTGCTATAGGCGAAAACTATAGAAGTGCAGAAGTATACACACCCAGGGTGTATGTACAGAACCCTAAGGTTAACCCCTGAGGAATATTTAGTGAAGATCAAGTGTTTTGAGACTGGACCAGAAACTATAACACTCAACACTTTTTATTTATTTATTTATTTTTTTTTTTTAAACAATAAACCAATGCTGTTAAAGTAGATTGTTAATTAATTAATTCATTCATTCATTCATTCATTGTTTTCTTGGTCACTTCACATTTTGGGTGTCATGAGATTTTTAAGGTCAAAATAATTAAATACTAATTCAAAGTAAAATAATGGATTAATATAAATAAAC
>NC_083474.1:20508108-20510608 GCF_030014155.1 Tachysurus vachellii
ATGACTGAACCTAATTAACCCTACGATTAACACCATGATTAATTCTATTAAAAGCTGTTTTCCTCCAGGGACCAGCAAATGTTCTCACAAGGTCAAAACTGCCAGGTGGTTTTAATCCTTGTGTCCTTTTTATATTTTGTATACCAAGATATAAACACACACACACACACACACACACACACACACACACACACACACACTCGTCCCCTGTTTCTCCTTGGCACCTTTAGTCACTCCTCATTCGCATTTAGCTTTAAATCCAGCGTTACAATCAGCTCTTTCACTGAGGTCCTCGTTTCTCTGGATTTTATCAGCAAGACTTCGGCCCTCTTTAGTCCACTGACCCCGTGCACACAGACGCTAAAAATCAGACGGTGGCTGATGCAATATGATACTATTATTAGTCCTGACTGTAGCTCAGGGATTCAGTCTGTCAGGGCTCTAGAGCACACACCTGCATCCTGCTGTGGCACTGAATCACCTCGACCCCAGGAGATAGATTATCCATAGATTCATGTTTATGGCTCATTTTAACTTTGAGTTCATAAAAAAAAAATTTAATTTTTAATTAAAAACTTTTAAAGAAATATTAATTAAAAGTCTGGTTTAATTTCTTATCTTATTGACAGCAGAAGGTAAAGTATAATACAAATTTTAGTTAGTAGGACGTTTTGGATTAGAATTGTAGTCTAGGGTTAGATCTTTAATCAGGGTTCCCAGGCGTCCTGGAAAACCTGGAAATCCTGGAAAATTAATGACCAATGTTCCAGTCCTGGAAAACACATGGAAAATGAGAGAAAACATAAACTGTCCTGGAAAAAATCTTGTTGTCCTGGAAAATTATTATTTTTAAATGTTCTTGATCATTTAAAGAACAGATTACAGCTGGTCGAAACAATTAACGTTAGTAACAGAAAGCGCTCTGTTCAGGGACGCTGAGTTTTGACGGGTTTTTGTTATTCTGTTTAATCTCGCTGTGACGGATGACGCTGTCTTGTGTTGGCGGTTTCAGGTGCTAGGAATGGTTTAAGTGCTCAAATGTTTTCAGCAAATGGTGACGGGTAAGCAGGTTATATTAACCTTGTTAATCTGACTATCATGTGCAAGGGGAATGCACAGCAAACTAAAGCATGCATGACCGCATTGGTCTGAGAAAGGAAAGGGTATTAATATGTGCCGTCTTTTTATTTTATAAAGGTTGAAATTTCATTCACATGACAAATTGTCTTTAAAAGTATAGTTAAGTAATAGCCATAAAGTGTACGTTGTTTTTAAGAATTCTGGAGAGAAGAACATATTACTTTAGGCCGTGAATCTGTGATCCTTGTCCTTTTTTTTGATAAATTTGAAATGTCCTGGAAAATGATCTCTGAAAAAGAGCGGGAACCCTGATAATGTTAACTAGTTTATTAGAAATTAAATATCATGCAGGTGAATAATCTAGGCTCAAAATTTCAGGAAGCAAAGAATTTCCAGTTCAACGATTTAGGATAGCAGAAAGTTCAGGTTTAAAGAAATTCATTAGAAATTTCAGGTTCAGTAAGTTTGTTTAGCAGAAAAGGCAGATTGAATAAATTTAGGTAGTTAAAATTTCCGGTTCAGTAAATTCAGGCAGTAGAAAATTCAGATTTTAAAAATGTATTCAAGAGAAAATGTAGTTTTTAATACATTTAATTAGTAGAAAATTCAGGTTTGACTCCTTCGGACACTGGAGAATTTAGGTTTAATAAATTCAGTTAGCAGAAAAGTCTGATTCCACACAAAAGAAATCAGTTAGAGGAAATTTCAGGTAATTCAGCAAGCATAAAATTCCAGTGTAGTGAATTCAGTAATAGAAAATTGAAGCTCTTTAAGTTTATATTTTATATATAATATATATAATATATAATAATATAATATATAATAAGTTTATAGTTTATATAATAAATAAATGAGAGAGCAGAAAGGTAGTTGATCTACTTTTAGTAAAAAATTCTGGTTGAAACGTTGAAAATTTGAAAAATTATGAGTTAATTAATGGCTTAGTGGTTAGCACGTTCGCCTCACACCTCCAGGGTCGGGGTTCGATTCCCGCCTCCACCTTGTGTGTGTGGAGTTTGCATGTTCTCCCCGTGCCTCGGGGGTTTCCTCCGGGTACTCCGGTTTCCTCCCCCGGTCCAAAGACATGCATGGTAGGTTGATTGGCATCTCTGGAAAATTGTCCGTAGTGTGTGAGTGCGTGAGTGAATGAGAGTGTGTGTGTGCCCTGCGATGGGTTGGCACTCCGTCCAGGGTGTATCCTGCCTTGATGCCCGATGACGCCTGAGATAGGCACAGGCTCCCCGTGACCAGAGGTAGTTCGGATAAGCGGTAGAAAATGAATGAATGAATATTTGCTTATTATTATTATTATTATTATTATTATTATTATTATTATTATTATTATTATTTAGAAGTTCATGTTTCTTATTGCTTCAGGTAAAGAAAATTCAGAAATAAATAAGAAAATTCAGAGGAAATT
>NC_083474.1:20515608-20525608 GCF_030014155.1 Tachysurus vachellii
AGAGGGGGCGGGGCTTATAGACCACAGGTGAAGCTTTGCCTTGACCCACATTCAGCCCTGTATTAGTTGGCATGGTGACTGCTGTGATAAGGCACTTGTGTGTGTGTGTGTGTTGCATTAATTGATGGTAAGAACTGCAGCCTGTGATCTGCTCCAGTGCCTCTAGTTCCAGGCTATCGTGTGTGTGTGTGTGTGTGTGTGTGTGTGTGTGTGTTTTAACTCCCTTACCCGGTGGGCCCATGCCTCAGAGGATGTGTAGTTTGCATTTCAGCGAACCACTCAAGCTCAGCCGTATTTGCATGAGGCTTATTGCGTTAGATACGTGACAAAAGCTCTCTTGTGCAGCTTCTATACAGCATCGCGTGCAACTGCGTTTGCCTCATAAGCTAATCTCTGTAAGCTTTGTCACACACACACACACACACACTTAATGCCCAGGGTAGCAGGTAATGCTGTAAAGAATTGCAGTCTAGCTGCCGTTCTTGTTGAAGGTCGCATTCAGGTTTCAGGTCGCCGTTTTTTGTATTTGCAATTTGGTTAATAATTCCAGATGTGTGCAGGAATGAGCTTCGAGACGCTAAATCTCACCTGGCTAAAACAGATGAACCTGTGAATGTCAGAACATCAGACATTTGAGTTGGTGGGAAACAGTAATCTGAATAGAGGAATGATACTTAAATCCACAATTATTAGGAGTGAGCAGTGTTGAGTAAACAGAGCGAGCAGTGTTGGGCGAGTAGAGAGCGCAGTGTTGAGCGAGCAGTGTTGAGCAGTGTTGAGCGAGCAGTGTTGGGCGAGCAGAGAGAGCAGTGTTGGGCGAGCAGAGAGAGCAGTGTTGAGCGAGCAGAGAGAGCAGTGTTGAGCGAGCAGAGAGAGCAGGGTTGAGCGAGCAGTGTTGAGCGAGCAGAATTGAGCAGTGTTGAGAGAGGTGTTTCACGAACAGAGCGAGCGGTGTTGAGCGAGCGGTGTTGAGCGAACAGAGCGAGCGGTGTTGAGCAGAGCTGAGCGAGCAGAGCAGTGTTGAGCGAGCGGTGTTGAGCGAGCGGTGTTAGACAGTTGAGTTTGGCAGCATGGTGATGTTGTGGTCTTCTTCTACTCTCTCTGTTAAACAGAAATGTTTCCCGACCTTTTAAAAGCTACAGAACGTGTGGAGGGACGAATAAACCAGCCTTCAGGGGGCTTCTGTCCCAGCACTGTGAAGAGTCCGCAATAAAACACACACGCACACACATACACACACACACACACTCGCGCACACACACGCACACACAAACACACACACACACACTCGCGCACACACACGCACACACATATACACACACACACACGCGAGCACACACACTCGCGCACACACACGCACACACAAACACACACGTGCGCGCGCACGCACACACACACACGTGCATGTGCGCACACACACACGTGCACACACGCATGCGCACAAACACACGCGCATGCACACACACAAACACATGTGCACATCAATGGAATCTTTGTCTTTTTTATTCTTTTTCTTCTAACAAACTGAACTTCAGATGTTGCCCAGTGCTGTTTGTTTTTTTTTCTTAGAGAGAGAGAGAGAGAATTTATTATTATTGTGTTTACTGACAGAACCCAGAACAGTTCTCTGCATTATCTGAAAATGTTCTCTGCGCGAGTCTCTATAGAGCTGTTTTATGGGATTCTTTATGATCTTTGCGCCATTTTGTCCCCTGAAGAGGTTTAGCCTTGTGCGCTCCAATGTTTTGTTTATCGTTGTTCTTCCTGCGTTTTTTTCTGTAGAGAGATGGGCAGAGCAGCCATAGTGTCCATTAGCACAGCAAGGGGCAGGAAATGAGCTTCTCCTCCATCTTTCCCTCTATCTACTTCCCTTAGGGCCTTAAACCAGACTGCTTTTAGCTAATGTGTGTGTGTGTGTCAGTGCATGCAGCTTCCTCCTGTTATTTATAGTGCTGCGTTCTTCCTTAATTAAGCTCCTAATGTAGCTACGTGGTGACGGAGCTGATGCAGAGCGACCTCCATAAGATCATCGTGTCTCCTCAACCCCTCAGCTCCGACCACGTCAAAGTCTTTCTCTACCAGATCCTTCGAGGTGAGAAACCTATACACACACACACACACACACACACACACACAACCTCTCACATCTGTCCAGGTCAAAGTCAGACACATCCACAGATTCTATCCAAATCATGACTTTCTTTCTTCCAGCTCCTCTGAGGAAAAGAGAACTCATAAATAATTCATCCGTAGCGAATCATGTTGTGGATTCTTAAAGCTACAGGATGTACCGTGGTGGAATTTCTGCCCTCTGGGTAGAAAATCGCTATTGCGATCGGCTTGCGTAAGAAGGTTTCATAAGCTGGGTTGTGCCGCGCAGAGCCGTAGCGTAGCGTAGCGTAGCATCTGACCAGCAGAACTCTGTCGCTGTAAACCTTGGTCTTGTTAAACCATGTGAAAAGAAAGAACCCGTAGATGGCGTTTTGACTCGTAAATAAAATGGACGAGTTGCTAATTAGCTAGAAATTATCTAGTAATTACCGGGTTGTTAGCTGGTGATTAGCTGTTTTACCAGATTTTTAACTGGAATAGATAGGAAGGTGAATAGAGATGAAATAAAAACACACACAAACTTGAGATGGAACTGATCCGATACCCAGTTACTATCAATTCTGGGTGAATACCAGAAAAAAAAAAAATTGTTATAAAATTATTTGTGCTTCAGTTATATAATGTATATGGGAAAAAAAAGACGTTTTATTGATTTGTAGTTTCTAAAGAATGCAGAATTGAGATCAGTTGATACTCAATATGGGTTTATAAACTCTGGGTTCTCGTCACACTAAACCCAGCGTCACACGGACGTCGGATATTAATCGAACGAACTTCTGGTCGACTTCATGACAAACTTAAAAAGAGTAAATAAGATGATGAAGCTGTTAAAGATAACAGAAGCTGCTCAGGTGCAGAACAACAGAGATGAACTTTTTTCCTCACTGATGTGAAAGCGTGAGACGAGCCGTTATTTAAAGCGGTAACACGCTGGATTTATCCAATCAGGGTTCTTGATGCTCGAATATGCAAATTAGAAGAAGTTTACAGCAGGGATTAGGGTCGCAAAGGGGCGGAAAGTTTCCGGTAAATTTCCGGAAACTTTCCACGGGAACTTAATCTGGGGAATTTTGGGAATATTCCAAATTGGAAACTTTACGGGAATTTATGGGAATTTACAGGAATTTATGGGAATTATTTGGAAATGTAGGGAAATGTATATAAACTATATCATATACAAACATAAATAAACATTTTGTTTGGTCATAAGCAGACATTCATGCAAAGTAATACAAATTTTAAAATTGTAAGTAGAACTTGAACCGAGTATTTAATTGAGTAACACAAAAGCATATCGTCGCTGTCAGGCGGAATCCTCGTATCTCCAAAACCGTTATTTTTCAGGAAATAAAAAAAACGCCGTACCTTATCTGCAGTGCACAGGGTTTAGTCCACGTTGCAGTGGATTGTCTTGCGCTAAATTCCTGTCCTCAGACGAGCACCAGAACTAGCGGGGGTCAAGATTTTTTTTTTCTTTGAGCCCAGTGTTTTGAAGACATTTACCTCAGAAGACGTGTTGATTCGTTGCGACTCTTCTTGAGGAGAAATATGCCGTGAAGCTCTCCCACGGAGTGAGGAAGAGGTGGACAGTTGAAGTGTCCAATGGAGCTTATTAAGAGTTAGTAAGGTAGTTATTAAGTTTAGGTATTGGGTACAATTAAGAATGTAGGATAAGGTCATGCAGAATAAGGCATTAATATGTGCTTAATAAGTACTAATAAATAGCAAATATTCTATTAATATTCATGCTAATAAGCAACTAGTTAAATGACCCTAAGATAGTGTTACTGTGCATGTTATAGAAGAATGTAAGTACCTGCAGGGGGTTTGGCCTCAATGGCCCTCCAGTAAGCAGTGTGCTGTGTGCAAGTGACTGAGGAACGCAGGGTACAAATTCAACTTAAATTGCATTAAATCTTGTAGTTTTAAACAAAATTATGCTGCAAGATTTTTTTAAACTATTTTTTTAACTAAAAAGTCCCAGTTTATTTCCATATATTCCTGTTAATTCCCATGGAAAGCTTCCAGCCTTTAAAATTCCCGGAATTTTGCAACCCTAGCAGGGATTAGGAATGTACAGAGTGAAACAAGGTCAGATTATGAAGAGCCAGGATTCGGTGTTAACCCGGGGAAAGTAGGAGCAGTGTGAAACCTCTGACTATATAAACCCAGGATTCTGTTAGCTGGAGTTCACTAGGACCCAGGGGAAATATTTTAGGTATAAAAATCCCTGAGGTTTTCAAGCAGAAATCAGGGCTGCGTCCCAATCCGTATTCTGCACACAAAAAGAGTCTGACTAAATATTACAGACAGTTCACGGGGTATTATGTGGCACATAATGATCAGATCTAATTATCTCTCTGCTGAGATTACTAGCCGTCCGCGCTTCTCTTCCAGGCCAATTATCATGAGCTCTCTGACTCAAAGACAGTTAAATGGAAACAGCTTCACTGTTACGACTCCGGCGGGTCTGCGTTAACTCGTACCAGATAATTAGGAACCAGTTTCCCGGCTGTAATACTTTCAGGGTTCGTGACTTACTGAAGGTGACTTGTAGACCATTATCTTTCTTATCAGAGTATTCAGTGAGCCATCGTGCCCCGAGGATGTGGGCGGAGTCATCTTGGGAGAAACCACGCCCTGTTATCTCTAGATCTGCGGTGATGTTTCACTCTGAGAAGACGAATGAAGTTAAACCAGGGGTCGGCGACCCGCGGCTCCGGAGCCGCAAGTGGCTCTTTCGTCCCTCTGCTGCGGCTCCTTGTAGATTTGGAAAATAAATATTTTATTTAAATTTATTTTAATTTAGTTTGTTAGTTTTTTTAAAAAATAAATAAATAAATAAATAAATTCTAATATTATGATGCTCTTGTAACATTAAAATAAACAGTGTTTAATTTTTTTGTCGCTCAAAATACGCGTCATAACCGCCGACTTGCGAAATCCGGCACACAGAAGCTGACGCACGTTAAAATTTTGATGTCACGAATACGAAGAGGACTCAGTTAGACACTGAACATTTTATTTGAAAGTAACCTTCAACTCAGCGTCTTTTTTTGTTAAGGTTAGTTCAAACTGTTCAAAATATTTTTGTTTGCCTGCAGAAATAAACTTTTTTACTCGGTAGCAGTTCATTGATTTCATAAATGCAACACACTACAGTTTTTTTCTACACTTTCCATAAAGGTAAAAACCGACATATGCAGTGTTCTCTTCATTTTAGATGTCAGATGGTGTTTGTGGCTCCCTGTGTTTTTTTTTTTCTGTGGGAAACGGGTCCAAATGGCCCTTTGAGTGTTTAAGGTTGCCGACCCCTGAGTTTAACCAACAGCCTCTGTGTTTTGTTTTTGTTTTTAATTCGTCTGATATCAGGATTTTCTGTCCTCAGGTTTGAAGTATCTTCACTCAGCTGGCATTCTGCACAGAGACATCAAACCTGGCAACCTTCTCGTCAACAGCAACTGTGTGCTCAAGGTTAGTATCGTCCTTCAGCGTCAGCGCTCCGACACTCAGGCCTCATCTATCAAGACTACGGATTTATTTATTTATTTATTTATTTGTGTGGAAGCTTTCATAAATATCTGTATAGGAGCAGAAATGTCCTGAAAGTCTCCCCGAGACGAATCTTTCCCTCTTTGTTGACTGTATACAGAGGCTTAACATCGCCCTCGGGGCACTCTTAGTGTTTAAGAAAAAAATAGACTGTGGAGAAAGTGCGTGCACAGTAATGGTGTACGTGTGTTACCGTAATGTTGGAGGTGACCGTAATCCACGGCTTCTATTTTTAGATCAAACACAAAAACACTCAGAGAAACATGCACATCTTTTGGCTGTACGAGGTCATGGCTGCTTTGGGATTGAGTTATGTGCTTAAGTCCCAGCGTAAATCTTTATTCCTGAGCCCAAAGGCAAGGAAGAGCGCGGCTTAAAGTGTGTGTGTGTGTGTGTGTGTGTGAGAGAGAGAGTAGGTCATGTAGCTAGAAAAAATGTCCTGGAGGCGAAATATGGAATAGCTGAAGCTCTCAGACTCCAGAATTATTTAGCATGCATTAGTTCATTTATCCTTTAAGCTCCGTTTGCAGAAAGAGAAAATATTTTTTCTAGTTTTACACCTGATCTGTTCTACAGAGAGACGTCTTCTGACCAAACCTCAGCAGGACACACTGAACCTTCTCCTGGTGTCTCCTGGTTCTCCAGATCTCCAGCATCTCTCGCTGTCTCCCCCTCTCTCTGTCTCCCCCTCTCGCTGTCTCTCCCCCTCTCGCTGTCTCTCCCCCTCTCGCTGTCTCTCCCCCTCTCGCTGTCTCTCCCCCTCTCGCTGTCTCTCCCCCTCTCGCTGTCTCTCCCCCTCTTGCTGTCTCTCCCTCTCTCTGTCTCCCTCTCTCTCTCTGTCTCCCTCTCTCTCTCTCGCTCTCCCTCTCTCTCTGTCTCCCTCTCTGTCATTTTGAAATGCATCCTTCCCTCAGTGTGAGGTGATGAACATCTCACTCCTGCTCGGAGCAATGGAAAGCTGTTCTTCATGATTAATTAGGAGCTTTTTTGCTTTGTTCTACATTAATCTCTCTCTTTTTTTTTCCTCCTTCTAATTCTCTTCATTCCCCGTCCTCCCGTCTACCGTTTATTTTTAGTCGAAGCTAAAACAGGCTGTGAAGTGAAACTTGGACTATTTTTTCCCTATTTGCTTTGTAGGGTTTTTGAATGAGTGTGTAATGATGGTGCGTTTTAGGTGAAAACAGAAAGTGATGGGGTGTGAGTGTGAGTGTGAGTGTGAGTGTGTGTGTGTGTGTATGTATATATGTATATATGTATGTATATATATATATATATATATATATATATATATATATATATATATATATATATATATATATATGTGTATATATATATTTTGGGTATATATGCTATACTTACTTTTCACCCCAGATCTGTGATTTCGGTCTGGCTCGGGTGGAGGAACCTGACGAGTCGCGTCACATGACCCAGGAAGTGGTGACACAGTACTACCGCGCCCCCGAGATCCTCATGGGAAGCCGCCATTACACCAACGCCATCGACATCTGGTCCGTGGGCTGTATCTTTGCCGAGTTGCTGGGCCGACGCATCCTCTTCCAGGCCCAGAGCCCCATCCAGCAGGTATGTCCCTACTGAGGGAGAGGGAGAGAGACAGACAGACAGACAGACAGACAGGACAGTGATCAGCTGTACACACTCCTAGCCCTCTGAGCTCATGTGTGTTTTCATGTATATTATTAAACTGCTGTCTGTTCCAAGTCTTCTAAGTTGACCTGTTTTTTTAATCTTACATCCTACATGTTATGCAATGTGACCATATAAGGCAGAAATCTATACTGTTTGCTATCGCAGCCTTTAAGGAGACACTAAGTGACCTTTTGTGGACTCTCTCTGAGCTTCCTGTCTGATTCATTCACAATTTCGGGATTCACAACGTTCAGAACTTCACAAACCTTTGAGTTTAGAGCTGCCTCTGAAGCGGCGGTCAGGACCCGGTCAAGGTGTCCTCCCGTTGTGCATTTCGGCACGTCGCACACACGCTAAAGAGTGCAGAAAAAAAGAGAGCGAGAGACTGAACGCAGCAGAGACAACGAGCTCAAGGCCGTCGCGCGCTCTTAACGGCCATGAAGCCTGATTTACAGCACGGAGGCCAGAAGCTCTGCTGAACAAGCACCAAAGTCACACAGCAATACTTCAGACTTTACAGGCTACTTAACAGATTGTACTAGAAGAAGAAATCCACATTATGAGGATACAGCTAACAAAATACAAAATCCTCTGCTAGCATTTTATTTGGAGCAGCAACTGTTACATCATAATCCGAGACAAGAAAAGACCTCTAACTCTCTTAAATCACATACGTGACGTGTCTGAGCTTTATCTTTAATACTCCTGTAACAGAAAGCCTAACGTTTCCACCTAAGCTCTTAATTTCAGGTCAGTTTTATTTGTGAGGAATTTCAGAAGTTTATAAACGATACAGAGAAATATTAAAACTTACTGTATACTAAACTAACCGCAGCTCTGACTTTAGCGCTACAGTTTCTATAGCAACAACGTTTATGCGTTCGACGATCCACTTAATCGAAGCCGATTTGATAAACCGATTTGTCGTAAAGGAATAAAAAAGATCGATGTTAAGTGCTACGTTTTGGAAGGAGTCTCCAGTGTCAGGACTTTGTATCAGTCAGAGATGTAACTTCAGCGTAGGTTCACAGATATCTTCAGGACAGACGATTTACAGCTTGAGGTTTGTCTGTCGCAGGACAAACTGCATGTTTATCACATGAGTTTCCAAACCTTCAGCCAAACAACTGTAAGCGGATACTGTGATTTTTTCCACCACGGCAAATCCCTGACTGCTTTACATGTCTTTAAATTCTATATTAAACTTTGTTATCATTTAAAGTTAAAGTTGGGGTCTAGTGTTAATTTCGTCAGACGAGACGAAATATGTTCGTCAACAACAATTTTTTTTTCATGACTAAGACGAGATGATGACAAGACTGCACCACTGTCCAAAAACGCTGACTAAGACTAAATTAACATGCATTATTGATGACGAAAAAAGACGAGACGAAAATGTTTAAAACTAAGATAAAATCTCTCTTCATTTTCGTCTACAATTGTCTGCTTTTTCATCAGCTGTTACGCCTTTAAATATTCACAACGAGTTTGCGGCTTCGCGCTGTTTAGTGTGTGTGTAGAAACAATTCGTCCACACGCCGCTCAAAAAAAAAAACTCCTGAGCGCAAGTCCACCCCTGGTCTAGGCGGCTTTTTGTGTTAAATTATATTTCCTGTCACTGCGAAGGCTCTTTTATTGTACATGACAGCTTATGTCCCGATGACCGGTCTTTGCATTACGATTAAAATCAGTATCAATAAAGTAAAAAATGTGATGTGCGGTCAAGTTTGAGTGAAACATATGTGAAACACTTTTTTTACTGAAATGTTTATCAGTAATAATCTGTCATAATGTGTTATTTTAAAAAAAAGACTACAATATTTTGACTAAAACTAGACTAAAATTAAAAGACTTTTAGTCGACTAAAACTTGACTAAGATACCTTGAGTTTTCTTTTGAATAAAACTAGACTGAAATGACGAAACTTTTAGTCGACTAAAACTTGACCAACAAAAAAAGATGTGAATGACTAAATATGACTAAAACTAACAAGGACATTTGGCACAAGACTAAGACTAAGACTAAATTAAAAATAGGTGACTAAATTAACACTAGTGGGGTCTCCGTTGTTTGAGAAATGCTTCAGAAAACTAAGAAGGAGGAGGAGGAGGAGGAGGAAATGAAAAATAAAGAAAACCCCCCCAAAAAAATTTAGGAATATAATGAAAAAGAAGGAGAAAGAAGAAGAAATAAAGAACAAATGTAGGAATATGAAGAAAAAGGAGGAGGAGAAAAGACAGAAAAGAGGAAAGAAGAAAAGCAAAGATGAAGAAGACGTTGATGATGAAGAAATACGAAGAAAACTTAAGAAAATTAAGAACAAAAATAAAGAAAAACCAAAGGAAAAAAATGTAAAAGTAGGAAAACGAAAACAAAGAAGAAAGAAGAAAAACTAAGATGATGATGATGATAATGAGGTTGTGTTAAGTGATTAAATCTGTCTACATGGCAGTATGCAGTAGATCAGCTGAGTGATTCTGATTGGTCAGAAGAAGCAGCAGTTCCTGAAGTGAAGAAAATGTTCTTTGTTGTATTGAGTGAATGCAGAAAAAGAGAAAGCGCATGTTCTATTAATATCTCAGCTCCAGCTGTTCCTCTCTTTCACTGTGTGTCTGTGTGTGTGTCTGTGTGTGACTGTGTGTGTGTGTGACTGTGTGTGTGTGTGTGTGACTGTGTGTGACTATGTGTG
>NC_083474.1:20530608-20540608 GCF_030014155.1 Tachysurus vachellii
TTGGAGTCTGGATCCTCTCGGGGTTTCTGGCTCTTTATGGATCCGAATCAACATCGAGATTTCTTTAAAGCTGCTTTGTGACAATGTCTGTTGTGTTTCATCCGAATAAAACAGAAGAAGGAAACGAAGAAAATTCTAAGAACGAAAGAAAACAAAAGATGATGAAGAGGAAAGAAGAAAACAAACAAGGGCAAAAAAAAAAAAAAAACAAAAAAACTAAGAAGATGAAGAGGAAGAAAAAAAGATTTAAAAAAAAAAAGAAGAATTATTGATCTGAAATGAGAGGAGGATAGGAAGAGAAAGAGAAGTGAGGAAATGACAAGAAGGACTGGAACATCTCAGTCCACTGGGACCTTGTTACTAGGTATTAATTTTGCAGCGCTTTTAGGATCAGTCGAGGAGGGGGGTGTGAAAGAGAGAGAAAGAGAGAGCGAGAGAGAAAAAGAGAAAGAGAGAGAGAGAGTGAGGTCTTTTTAGCTTTCTAGCCTCTCATGAACTGCTGTACAGAGAAATGAGAGCAGGGTTGAATCGTGTGGTTTGTGAATTCCCAAATCTACCTTATCAGCTGCACCACCTGGTTTTTGTGTGTGGAGGAGCTGCTCGTTATCCAGAGACAGATGTACACGTGTTGTTTTTCTAAGAGGCGACGGCAGCGTGATCAGGTTTCCATCCACACACACACACACACACACAGCATCCCTCGTCCATAGCAGAGGGTGGTCTGATGATGGTCAGAAGGTGGACTGGATTATCTGACTCCACTGGGGTACAGAAAGCGGGGGAGTGTTGGGTGTCCTGGTGCAGATGTGGCCTCCCAGGTGGACCCGCCGTGTGTGGCCTCGTCTTTTCATGTTTTTCACAGCTATAAGGCACAGATGGCTGCCTGACCTTTTCCTAAACCCACAGCGGTGCGTCGGTGTAACTAGCCACGTTTGCATGGTGCAGTATGGTCACACTTTTCATTCAGGACCTACAGAAGAATTCCCTCTGTACTGGAAATTAGACAGTCGGCGGAAAACCGAACGTCTGTTAGTTCTGCTTTTAGGTAATATATTATTCTTTGAATGCAGCTTTATTTCTACACGATTACCTTCAGATTTTAGAGTCTGTAAACACACTTAAATGTTCACAAGAGCCAGATATGACATGGAAATGATTCCAGGTCTATATTTAATTACTTCACTTTTATTTCTAAAGGCCTAGAAAATAGTTTCCTCCTGTTTATATTGTGTCCATGAGGGGCACGGTGGCTTAGTGGTTAGCACGTTCGCCTCACAGGGTTGGGGGTTCGATTCCCGCCTCCACCTTGTGTGTGGAGTTTGCATCTTCTCCCCGTGCCTCGGGGGTTTCCTCCGGGTACTCCGGTTTCCTCCCCCGGTCCAAAGACATGCATGGTAGGTTGATTGGCATCTCTGGAAAATTGTCCCTAGTGTGTGATTGTGTGAGTGAATGAGTGTGTGTGTGTGTGCCCTGCGATGGGTTGGCACTCCGTCCAGGGTGTATCCTGCCTTGATGCCCGATGACGCCTGAGATATGCACAGGCGAAGATGAATGAATGAATGATATATTGTGTCCATGTTGACGATCAAACGTCTTTGTCACGTCTCACTGCACAGTGGTGTTAATATGAAGCTCATATGTAAGTAGACACTCAGGACTTTGTAGGTTTTTTCTTTTAATAAATATTTTTTTATATCTGGCCTGATGGAAAAAAAAAAAACTTCTCATAGATGTTTGTATCTTCAGAATAAATGTTGATATCAAACCCATTTCTGCTCTCTGAGATGCTCCAAGTTCTTGTTCATCTAAAAAGCAGCTCAGATTTCTCTTCAGCACTAAAATTCAGTGTAAGATTCTCAACAGAGGGACAAACACATGTCTAAAACACACCGAAAGAACAACAGTGTGTCCTGACTCGCTTTAGACACAACATACATGTTGTCTTTAATTATTATGTTATTACAGGAAACGGATCTCTGTAGGAATAAGAGACAGATGGAATTTAATTAAAAAATTCCAGGCATACTACACACACTGACTGTCGGGTTAGGGGCGTGGCTTCAGGAGCTGGTCACATGACCACATGTAGAAATATCGTGTCAGTTCTTTTTATTTTTTCTGCTTTCAGCCGATATATATAAATCAAAGAAGATAAATAGTAGATGTATATCTCTGTGGTAAGGTGTTGGAAGGTCATTGGTTTGAATCCCAGGGCCACTACTGGGCCCCTGAGCAAGGTCCTTAACCCTAAAATGCTCAGGTGTATAAACAGAAATAAAAAAAAGTCACTCTGGATAAGAGTGTCTGCTAAATGCTGTAAATGTAAGCTTCCCCAAACGTGTCTGATTCAGATGGGACAGTTGTTTAGTATGGGGGCAGCAGCAGGACATTCAGGACCGTCACCGAACTGAAGGCTGTACGTTACTGTAATTACATTACAGCACAGTGAAACTCTTTCTTCACATATACCACTGTTGGAGGTTGGGGATCAGAGCGCAGGGTCAGATATGATACAGCACCATTGGAGCAGAGAGGGTTAAGGGCCTTGATCAAATGCCCAACAGTAGCAGCTTGAACCCTGATCCTCTGATCAACAACCCAGAGCTTTAATCACATCATCCACCACTGCCCTGACCATATGGGTGATAACATCTGTAACATAACATCTGTAACAATACAGTACCAAGCCAAGGTGTACGTGACCATGATTACCATTTAAAGCCATCCGGCTAGACGGCATTATGACCCTGCCATCCGGGAGACGCTGAGCTCTTGTGCTGAATTTACATTTAAAGCAAAACCCCTTTTAAAGAACAAAGAGGAAAAACATAAACGTATGAAATGTTTCAGCAGGATTTGTCCTACGTTGTTCTTGACACCGATAAACCCGTCACTGCCGCATACGCTGGAGCTTCGTCATTAAGGTGTAGTATAAAGCTACACACACTGATATTCAGATGAATGTTACATATTTTTTACAGTTAAATGGAAACTTAAGGAATCTGACCTGTCTGTGTGGGTGTGTCTGTCTGTGTGGGTGTGTCTGTCTGTGTGGGTGTGTCTGTCTGTGTGGGTGTGTCTGTCTGTGTGGGTGTGTCTGTCTGTGTGGGTGTGTCTGTCTGTGTGTGGGTGTGTCTGTGTGTGGGTGTGTCTGTCTGTGGGTGTGTGTGGGTGTGTCTGTCTGTGTGTGGGTGTGTCTGTCTGTGTGTGGGTGTGTCTGTCTGTGTGTGGGTGTGTCTGTCTGTGTGTGGGTGTGTCTGTCTGTGTGGGTGTGTCTGTCTGTGTGTGGGTGTGTCTGTCTGTGTGTGGGTGTGTCTGTCTGTGTGTGGGTGTGTCTGTCTGTGTGTGGGTGTGTCTGTCTGTGTGTGGGTGTGTCTGTCTGTGTGTGGGTGTGTCTGTCTGTGTGTGGGTGTGTCTGTCTGTGTGTGGGTGTCTGTGTGTGGGTGTGTCTGTCTGTGTGGGGGTGTGTCTGTCTGTGTGGGGGTGTGTCTGTCTGTGTGGGGGTGTGTCTGTCTGTGTGTGGGTGTGTCTGTCTGTCTGTGTGTCTGTGTCTGTCTGTGTGTCTGTGTCTGTCTGTGGGTGTCTGTGGGTGTGTCTGTGTGTGTGGGTGTCTGTGGGTGCGTGTGGGTGTCTGTGGGTGTCTGTGTGTGTCTGTTTGTGGGTGTCTGTCTGTGTGTGTCTGTCTGTGTGTGTGTGTGTGTTGCTGCTAAATCTCAGTATGAAACTGTAGGCTGCAAAAAATGCCTGTATATCCCTTGCTCTATCTCTATCAGATTTCCGTTACACCACCGTACACACACTCAGACGCTGAGCTCAGCCTGTTTAACTGAACTCACTTCACACTTTGGCATCTCTGTTGTTTCTGATGTCTCATACACACACACACACACACACACGGACGAGGATAGTGGGCTTAAGATGCCGCTGGCCGATTCTCATTTCCTCTCTGAGTGCAGTGTATCGATGTAACCGGATAAACGACTCAAGAACGAACATATAATGTGCTGTGAACAGATACCTATAAACCCGTGGGGTCTCGACAAAATAGTCGCACAAGCTTTAGGTGTTTTCTTTCATGTATGTGGGCTTGAGCGAAACCTTCAGGACGAACCGAGACTATTTACTTCCATTAACAAACATGACGGCACCGCGGGATGCAGTTTGTTCATTTGACTTTAGTTTACAAGCAGCACCAGCTAACTCCATTAGACAGGTAGCATCGAGTCGCACACACACGTCTCGGTCAGAGCCGTGCTGAGAGCTGCAGAGATTATCCTCATCTCCAGGATGTTTTCTAAGAAAGGGGCCATAAGCAAGAAAGTATGAGACAAGCATTTAAACCGTCCACTCGGTATTTCACACATCCAGAGATATTTGTCGCATTAAACTGATCGTGTCACGGTTACACTCTGTGTATTTGTTCCAGGTTCCTCTACAGTGTCGCTCTGGTTTCAGACTCGAACCATTTTACATTTACAGCATTTGGCAGGGGGGGCACGGTGGCTTAGTGGTTAGCACGTTCGCCTCACACCTCCAGGGTTGGGGGTTCGATTCCCGCCTCCGCCTTGTGTGTGTGGAGTTTGCATGTTCTCCCCGTGCCTCGGGGGTTTCCTCCGGGTACTCCGGTTTCCTCCCCCAGTCCAAAGACATGCATGGTAGGTTGATTGGCATCTCTGGAAAATTGTCCGTAGTGTGTGATTGCGTGAGTAAATGAGAGTGTGTGTGTGTGCCCTGCGATGGGTTGGCACTCCGTCCAGGGTGTATCCTGCCTTGATGCCCGATGAGGCCTGAGATAGGCACAGGCTCCCCGTGACCCGAGGTAGTTCGGATAAGCGGTAGAAAATGAGTGAGTGAGTGAGCATTTGGCAGACGCCCTTATCCAGAGCGACGTACATACTGTAAGTACTTAAGTCTCTAACATTGGATACATTAATGCTGGCTCACTACGTTACATACTTAAGATACCAAAAATACAGTCATTTATTACTCTGTGACAATAATTTACTCATTTATTCATCGTTACATTTACATCATTTAGCAGATGCCCTTATCCAGAGCGACTTACATTTTTCTTTAATCGAATTTTTATGCAACTGAGCAATTGAGGGTTAAGGGCCTTGCTCAGGGGCCCAGCAGTGGCAGCTTAGTGGACGTAGGAATCGAACTCACAACCTTCCGATTGGTAGCCCAACACCTTAACCACTAGGCTACCACATCCCGGTGTGTTTGCGTTCATCACCACAAACCTGCACCGAGAACACAACCGTATTTACTTTACTTTATCAAGACTTACCATATTACTTACTTTACTAAAGCTAACTCTATACGATTGTGAGGAAGTTGTTGTGGTAGGAAAGAGAATCGTGGATTTACACCACCCATAAATATATTCTTGTTTGCCGTAAGCCGACCAACCCTGTCAATTTAGGACCAACTCGATTTTTTATTTATTTTTTTTGCTTTAAGTCCGACCGACTTGCCGGTTGTAAATTTGCGTTAAGACTGACCAATTTTTTTTATTTTTACTCTTCAAACAACTAAAACAAAAGCAATAAAATAATATTCATTATATTTTAGTAAGTATTGTAAATATATAAATTTCCCAGGCCTACATACAAACGAAGGCTACGTTCTTTCTTTTAAATACAAACCCGTGATGTCATCTACTGTATGTTTACACTATTGGTTACCGGATGTCACACTACGGTCTGTGCGTTCGCTTCGTCTCGTCCTCTCATTCGCTGTCAGAGTCGACGGTTCGCGCTTGGTAACGATGGCTGCGGCTGCAGTAAACAAAATGTTCGCGGTCACCGTACAAACAAATTTGTTTGTGGTCTATATAGCCTGCGTCAAAATGAGGTTTGCACTGATGAGCTCGAAGGCACGGGTTGAAGACCCAGTCAGTGACGTCACGATATGCTAATTTGTTTAAATTCATACCTACGTAATCACCGTCACCAAAATTGTACTTTTTTTTTTTTTTTTACATTGAAAAAAATATAGACCAACCTACCTTTTTTGCCTCACACCTCCAGGGTTGGGGGTTCGATTCCCGCCTCCACCTTGTGTGTGTGGAGTTTGCATGTTCTCCCCGTGCCTCGGGGGTTTCCTCCGGGTACTCCGGTTTCCTCCCCCGGTCCAAAGACATGCATGGTAGGTTGATTGGCATCTCTGGAAAATTGTCCGTAGTGTGTGATTGCGTGAGTGAATGAGAGTGTGTGTGTGTGTGCCCTGCGATGGGTTGGCACTCCGTCCAGGGTGTATCCTGCCTTGATGCCCGATGACGCCTGAGATAGGCACAGGCTCCCCGTGACCCGAGGTAGTTCGGATAAGCGGTAGAAGATGAATGAATGAATGAATGAATGTTACTGCCTTATGGGAAACACCAGCATACCACAGACAGACAAAGCTGTGATCGAGAGTTAGATCATTTTAATCACATGCACAAAGGAGCGTTTAAGGTTCGGCTGCTTAAACAGGGAGTAATTCTACATCGAGGATCACTTTGTTGTAGTCGAGTGAGTGGATGATGAGATGGATGACTCCGTCTCTGAGGGTGGAATGTGTCGGAGTGGAGCGGAGCTGACGGCATGCGTCGGCTTTCCTGACTCATCGTTACTTTAATTGAGCTTTTTTTCCATCACGAGGTGTTGAGAGCCCCTCAGCCTCCTCTTCAGCTGTCTAAAGCCGTGCCTCAGGTTAATCTCCATCTAATGCCGGTGTGCACCGTCACGCCACCGCATGCAAACATTCGCCTGACCTGTTGCCATGTTGCGCACAAATAAACGGTTCGTTCGCTATTTTAATACTTTCCATTACGTCTAGGGTCCCGAAGGTGTCCTCTTGGTCTAGAACACCCTTCCTTCTCCTTTCTCTCCACTTCGACAGAATTCTCCCAGTGAGCGTGAATCACCATCCAGCCAGCGCTCGCGTCTGTTCTCTAAACTCCCAACAAAAAAAAAAATCTAATCAGAGAAAACAAACGATTACCACTGGGCTTTTTCAATCAGTGCTGCTGGCGAGCAGGCGCAGGGGTAGTCGGGTGGGCGGAGGAGATAATTAGACAGGGTTAAAAATAACACTGCTTATTGTTTGTGCTGTCCCACATCCTCCACAGCTATCAGCACACACATCGCTGACTGTTAGGACGAACCAGACAGCCCGGTGCCGGTGCATCGCTTATAGCCGGCTGAAGAAGTTCCTTGAACCGAACACTCGCTCTGTGTTTTGTTGTAAATAATATTTCGCAGCTGATGGAGCATCTTTAGTGAGAACGGGAGGCTTGTAATTGGTAACAATTATGACGGCCTGAATTCGCAGCACGCTGTGCAGCAATGCGCCTAGTAATTGTTGGGAAAAGCTGCGTTGATGCGTGTTTATTAGGTTTAACAGAATATAATGCTCACAGATTGTGATGGTGTCATAAAGACAGCTGTTAGAGGTTATTAACCCTGTGTTAACCTTTTAGCAGCCTGCTATTATCACTGTGAGACATCCAGCTTTGTTTGGTCCTGAGCTTTCACTAAAGCATTTTGTTAACTTGAGTCTTCTTTTCCTGTTTCCACAGCCCTCACTTCCTGTCCTTTACACCCTGTCCAGTCAGGCGACCCATGAGGCAGTTCATCTGCTCTGCAGGATGCTGGTCTTCGACCCGGTGAGTTTTACAGTAAAGTCTTATTATGCAAGGCTCTATCTATCTATCTATCTATCTATCTATCTCTCTCTCTCTCTCTCTCTCTCTCTCTCTCTCTCTCTCTCTCTCTCTCTCTCTCTCTCTCTATCTATCTGTCTATCTGTCTGTCTGTCTGTCTGTCTCCCTCTCTATCTATCTGTCTGTCTGTCTCTCTCTATCTATCTGTCTGTCTCTCTCTCTCTCTCTCTCTCTCTCTCTCTCTCTCTCTCTCTCTCTCTCTCTCTCTCTCTCTCTCTCTCTATCTCTATCTATCTGTCTGTCTCTATCTCTATCTCTCTATATCTATCTATCTATCTCTCTCTCCATCTCTTTCTATCGATCTATCGATCTATCTCTCTCTCTCTCTCTCTCTCTATCTATCTATCTCTCTCTCTTTCTCTCTCTCTGTCTCTCTCACTCTCTCTCTATCTCTCTCTATCTATCTCTATCTATCTCTCTCTCTATCTCACACTCTCTCTCTCTCTCTCTATCTATCTATCTATCTATCTATCTATCTATCTATCTCTCTCTCTCACTCAAATTATCCTTTAATGTAAATATTTACAATTAAAATAAATTATTAAATTAAAATAATTTCACATTTTATTAAAATATTTTTTAATTGATAGAAATCAAATAAAAATCACTGTCGATTTTTGTAGGTTGTTTGCTGGTATTTTATTCCATTAGACTTTTTTTACTATTCATATTTATGCATTTAGCTGATACATTTTTATTCATCTTCTACCGCTTATCCGATACCTCGGGTCACGGGGAGCCTGTGCCTAGATACATTTTTATTTTTCACTAAATTTACATTTCATTATTTATTTTAAGTTGATTTAGAGTTTGTTTCAGTGTGAAGAGGTTTTCAGTTCTTTAACTCTGACTCGTTGAGAATAGGAATAAAGATTCTTTCTTTCTTTCTTTCTTTCTTTCTTTCTCTTTCTTTCTTTTTTTTTTTTTTTTTACATTAATATTTTGAAAAAAAACTTTTTATATCTATCTATCTTTCTTTCGTTCTTTCTTTCTTTCTAATTGGATTGGCTCAGTACGGTGACTGTGTACTCATCATGCCCCTGTGTGGTCCTTCAGTTGTTCATTTTCTAATCCAAAGCTCAGAAGACAAACCTTGTTCCTTACAAACTAATTTAATGAAATGATGAACGTGTATTTTCACACAAGTGCTTTTGGAGAGTTTAGAAAAACAGATGTTTTGCTTAAATATTTAAACCCTGGGGAAATTTCCAGGTTTTTTTTTTTGTTACAGCCTTAAATTGAAATTTCCATCACTGATATTTTTCATATTGATTTCCACGACGTGTCTAACAACATATTTGTTCTTGTATAAAACACTTTTAACACAAAGCTCGCACAGACGTTGTAGGATCCGTCTTCTGGATACGTCTCGCATCTGGATCCTGATATTCCTGTTAGATCTTCAGCAGAATTTATGACAGAACTTCGTGGTAAATTCTGCTGAAGATCTAAGACGGTGTACATTTTGGTTATTTGTTTAGACTCCTTGTCTTGTTGAAAGGTTGAACATCTCCAGAGCGTGATACTACCACCACCATGCTTCACAGTGCTGATGATCTTCTCACACTATTGGTGTGTTCACACTAGAGAACCTTTACTTGAGCTCTATCCATGTGTAAAAGTGTTTGTCTCTCCAGTCTAAGAGGATCTCAGCTAAAGATGCTCTGGCTCACCCGTACCTGGATGAAGGACGTCTGCGCTACCACACCTGTATGTGTAAATGCTGCTACACCACGTCGTCTGGCCGAGTTTACACCAGCGACTTCGAGCCCGTCACCAACCCCAAGTTCGACGATGGCTTCGAGAAAAATCTAACATCAGTGCGGCAGGTCAAAGGTACGGAGGTCTTTTTCATCTCGTTTTCCAGCTTCTTCTCTTTTTAGCTGTCTTTCTATCCTTCATTTACCTCTTTTTGTATCATTTGTTTCGGTTTGTTTATTTTATTTTTTCTGTTTATTTCATTATTTTTTTCTCTTTCTTTCTTTCTTTTTCCACTTTCTTTCTTTTTTCCACTTTCTTTCTTTCTTTTTTGTTTCTTTCTTTCCATTTTCTTTCTTTCTTTTTTGTTTCTTTCTTTCCATTTTCTTTCTTTCTTTCTTTCTTTCTTTCTTTCTTTCTTTCTTTTCCACTGTCTTTCTTTCTTTCTTTCTTTCTTTCTTTCTTTCTTTCTTTCTTTCCACTGTCTTTCTTTCTTTCTTTCTTTCTTTCCACTGCCTGCCTTTCTTTCTTTCTTTCTTTCTTTCTTTCTTTCTTTCTTTCTTTCTTTCTTTCTTTCTTTCTTTTCTTTCT